>NC_077228.1:519576505-519756505 GCF_027887165.1 Monodelphis domestica | reverse complement strand
ATCCCTAGAGCTTTTGGGACTGTTTGGATAGCAAACAACTATGAGAAATCATGATAATAACTGAGGACATCCAATGCTTACATAGTATTTTACATCTGAATCTTTTCATATACTTGATTGCATTTGATCCTTCCAATAGGTCTATCAAATAGGTCTTGCAGGTATTATGCTCCTCATTTTACACATGGGAAAACTGAGGTACAGAGCAATTAACATCCAAGGTACATGATAAGTAACCAGCAAAGCCAAGATTTAGTCTTAGTTGTTCTGTCTCCAAACTCACTTCTTTTCTTGGTAAAATAGGCACAGTAGATCATGGAGGCAATTGTGCCTTCACATCATTTCTTGCATCTGTTCCCTTCGCTTCACTCAGTTACACCTGTCAAAGGTAGAATTGGCACTAGAGTCAGTGCTTTTCTTCCTGGCATAAATCTGCCTTCCTTGAACCCAGGTCTTTTGGCTCCTGATGAGTGTTCTTTGCACCCATCATCTGCCTTTTGCATTATCAGGATGCCACAAAAAGACTACCAGACAGTTCATACATTAGGGGCAGCTGATCATGGCCCTGCAAGGAGACACTAAATCCTTTTTGTATAAGCAATTTCAGGTGAGCCAGCTGTAATGCCATTTACATAATGACTCAATTTAGCCTTTTAATCCTCTAATTAATTTTCTTTAAAGCCAGGAGCATTAGATGCATTTAGGTGTTTAACTGGGAAAGGAGCCCTATTTAACTCAATGAAGAAAAAAACAAAGGTGACAAGATATTTCCTCCCTGGACCCTTCCAGCCTCTCATCAATTCAGAGGATCACAGATCAAGGGCCAGAAGGCACATCAGAGACCATCAGGTCCAACTCTTTCATTTTACAGATGAGGGATCCAATAGGCCACAAACCCAGTGATGACTGGGGGTGGAGGGGAGTGTAGATAGGAAGATTTTCCTCTGCAGAATAGCTGAATGAGAACAATTTGATCCAATGGCCATAATGGCATCTTCAGATATTTGAAAGACTGTCATACTCAACCCCAAAGGACAGAACAGAGAACAAAGGATATACATTGTAGGGAAGCAAAATTTGACTAGATACACGTACTTTGATTTTTATTGGTCACCCCTGAAGGCTTCGTTATTATCTGATATAATTAGTAGATGGAAACCTGAGGATAAAGGCCCACAGGAATGGGACAAGTTTATTCATTCAACAAGTTCAGTATGTTTAGAAGGGGAGACTGGATATTTGGTTCTTTCTAGTTGTAGCTGAAGATGACGAAAAAGACTCTTCCTGTTTTTGAGTCTCATTTTCTTACTTTGTAAAATGAGAGAATTACATGAAGTGGACTTTAGGGTTCTCTTCTGGCCTCACAGTCTAGATTTAGCATGATGGAAAAGAGCATCGAGTTAGAACCTTAGCAGTCTTCTGTTCCAAATTTCTCATTTTACAGATGAGGAAACAGAGGCATGGAGAGGATTAAGAGACTTGATGAAGGTTCCACAGGAAATCAATTTTATAAATTGCATAAAATTATAAAAAAATAAAAAAATAAATTTATAAATCTGTAATTATATTACAGATCCAGAGATTGGAAAGTGCTTTGGAGATCATCTAGGTGAAAAGTTCTTAATCCAGGGCTCATGAAATTATCTTGAAAAGCAAATTTTGATAACTATATTTCGATATAACCAATATAATCCTTTGCAATTATATACATTTTATTTTATGGATTAAAGATTTGTTTTGGGGGCAGTGAGATAGCATAGTGGATAGAGTACCAGGCTTAGAGTCAAGAAGACCTGGCTTCAGATTTGACCTCAGATACTTCATGAGATGTGTAGGCAAGACACTTAACTTGATTATGTTCAAGGACTAGCAGCTCTGGTAGGAGAACCAATGTTCTGTGCACCATGATGCCACTTAGCTACACTGGGAGGACTAGCATCTCTGGTGGGAGGACTCATTGAACCCTTTTCAGGGCTGCTCATCTACCTTTAATGTCTATCTGTCACCCACTTGTCTCCTGCAATTCCAAGATGCTATAGCATGAGCAGTGACCACATGATGGTCAGGACATATCAGCAGATGGGCTAAACCAGGTTGAAGGTAATTGACAGGAAAACAAATGCACTGATAAGTTCAGGTGGTGGTGGTACCCACCTCAAGCACAAGAAGACTTCCTCTGGCAGAATGGGTAGATGAGAACAATTTGTTCCAATGGCCATAAAGGCAGGGGAAGGAGGAGCTTTGGAGCACTTGGAGCTCGTCTAGATATTGAAGAAGTCAACGTCATTCACTGCATCACAGCCATCACCAGGCACATTGACTTTTGTCTTGTCACTGGACTTCAATATCTCTGGAAGAGAGAATGAGGCTGACACATTTGTGTGATTCTGCCTCACTTAAATCCAATTCACATGCCCATAAAGTCATTACCCTGATGCCATTGGTCCCCTGTGAAAATAGAGGACAAACAACAACAACAACAAATGGTGGGGAAATGGAGATAGAAGATTTGTGGGGTGGGGACCTGAGAGGGAGAGAGCATGGTCCAGTCTCATTTCTGCATTTACTTTCTGGGTAACCTCACTTGCCTCCCCTTCAAAAACAGAGAGAGTCACGTCTTCCTGGACTGTCTGAGAAGATGGTTATGGGGCTGCAGTGGGATAATGAACTTGGTGCTTCTGTAATCACAAATGGATCTCCACCTGTGCGTTGTCATGGTGATGATGACTCTGAGAGTGATTCACCACTCAGCCTGCTGGCAAGGGAGAGTATAAAAATGATCTTGTCAGCAAGGGGGGCCTAACTGCTCGGCTTTATTAACTGAGTTTCTGGTCCCAAGGAAAGAATAATTTAATTGTGCATCATGGTAAAGTGGAAAGAGTGCAGAATTTGTAATCAGTGGGGCTGGAGTCAGATCTCAACCCTGCTCCTTACTTCCTGTGTGACCTTGGACAAGTCATCTCATTTCTCTAGGTCCCAATTTTCTCCTTTGTGAAATGAAAAAATGATTGACCAGATGGCTTTAAGAACTGCATTTTGGCAGTCATTTGAAGGGTATCTTTCTAAACAAGGGAGATACAGTAAATAGGGTGGCTGACTAGCAGGTTATTGTGATAGATAAAGCCTGAAAGAATGATGATAATGAACGAGTTATTATCATTATACATATATGTAAATATAAATTTATATTATAAATTATAAATATAGCAAATTTAGATTTTCAAAATGTATTTCATGTGTCAAAAGTGCTTTTATTATCACCATTTTAGAGATGACTAAACTGAGGTTGAGATTAAGGGAACTGACAAGATCACTTAGCCAGTGATTTTGGCAGGATTCAAACTCAAGTTTTGGTGAGGGTAATGGCTCTGTGATTAGAAAGAAGGTAATACGTGTGAGAGATGATGGGGGTAAGGGGTAGAGTTGGCAGTTCTGAAATCCTGGTTAGCCTTGTCCTAATGCAGGAATGTTGGAATTAGGTTGAAGAAAGATGTAATGCATAATTAATATTCTATTGCTTGCCTTCTCAATGGATGGGGAAGGATTGGAGAGAGGAAGAGAATTTGGAATTCTAAATTCTAAAAAATGAATGTTAAAATAAATGATTAAAATATTATTTATAAAGAAGAAAAAAGTAAGACGTGATGACTCAAATCACATCGAACGCCACCCTCCTCCCCCAGTGAAGATCATGGTCAAGATGACTTGGAAAATCCATTAAGAGTTGCTTAAGTGAGGGAAACATTCAATATTTAGTGAGCAGTACAGGATTTTTAGAAAGAAATAGCTCTTTCGCCCCCTAAAAAACAACTGTGAAGTCAGAGGGATAAAGCAAACAGATGGGCTAAATGCCCCTTGAGCATTACTCTAAACTCTAATTGCTCTTATTGACAATGGAAACCCACAGCATTTGGCAAATAGGTGCCATCAAAGCAGGAACAAGAAGAAAAGATGAAAAAGAAGCATTTTTTAAAAAGTCTATGGGCTTTTGAGAACAGTTATCAGGACCGTGGAGTATCCTGAGGTGAACTTCAGAAATGGTGGGTCTAGAATCTGAATACTGAGTCAAGAGGCCTCTTATTACCTATAAAAAACCAGCTCCACATTTTTGATGAGGTCATGGATATATCCTCAAGAAAGGACCTAACATCTGGCCTCAGGCACTTCCTTGTTGTGGGTAAATCATTTAATCTCCATTACCTAGCCCTTTCCCCTCTTTTGCCTTGGAACCAATGTTGATTCTAAGATGGAAGGGTTTAAAAAAATAAGAAAGGTTCTAACAATCAGTGAGGTGAGTCAGAGAAGTAGGGAGAAACTGAGGCAGTGTGATGTGGCAGAAAGAACATTGCATTTGGAATCTAGCAGCTGGATACAAGTGCCTGACTATGTGACCTTGGGAAAGTCACTGGTGTTCTCTGGGCTTCATTTTCCTAATGTATAAAATGAGGGAATTGACTGGATAAACACAAAGAAGGTCCCTCCTATGATCTCTCTATGATCTTCTCACTTCGGATCCATTTTCCCAAATGAAACACAGATTATAATAAAGATCTCATTTAAAAAAAGTTGTTTTGCTTGACTTAGTTTTAATTTAATTCTTTTTTGTTTGTTTTCATTTCATTCTATTTTCTTTTTTGTTAAAAAAGAAAAGGAGGTAGAGTACTGATTTGGGATTTAAGGTGCTTGATTTCTGGTCTTAACTCTGCTACTTACTAGCTGTGTGACCTTGGGTCCATTATTGCTTTGGGGAAAATGTTGGGGTTGGGATCAATGTTCCAGGTCTTTTCCATCTCTGAATCCATAATTCTGATATTCTTGAGTTTCATGTCTCCTCCTCCATAAAATGAAGAGGTTGGGCTAGGTTAGCTTCCCCTTGTAATATTCCAAGATTCTATAAATCCACCCAAGAAAGCCATATCCAATCTATTGGAACCCTGAGGGATGAAGAATAGAAATGGTGCCAATTTGACACAAGAGCATGTGGGCTTAAATCCCTTCTCTGCCTTTTACTATCTAGGTAGTCTTGGACAGATTACTCACCTCTGCCTGGGCCTGGGCCTCATTTTCCTTGTCTGTAAAGTAAGTGGTTTATTATAATAGGTGCCCTTTAATAACTTTTCTGGCTCTAAAATTATGATCTTTGTGGTTGGCCAGAGTTCCAGCCATAGTCTATAAGGCCAAAGGGACTTCAGAAGCTATCTAGTCTAATCCTATCATTTTACAGATAAGGAAACTGAGACTTGTGGTTCTTAGGTGAGGTGACTTTTCTGTGGCCCCAGAAAGCAGGATTTGAATGCAGATCCTATAATTCCAGAATCTGAACTCTTTCCTACTCAATCACTCTGCCTATTCTCCATCTCCCAGGTAGTTCGGAGATAATAGGACTATAGATTGAGAGCAGTGTGAGGGTGAAAAGGGGGTTATTTTTCAAAGGGTTGGACTGGATTATTTAAGAGTGTGGTCGCCAGGAATTTAATTAATTCCAAAGAGATTTATTTGTAATTTATTTACAAATTGTAGAAAGAGTGAAGTAAAACATCAGAGAGAGGATAAGGCAAGATATCTAGCCTAAACACTAAGTAATTTGTTCCTTCCTCCCCCCCTCCCCCCCGCACCCCCTCCTGAGTAGGGAGAGTTAGTTTCAGCCAGCCTTGGCAAAGTCAAGGACCCTGGAAGTTTCTCAAGAGGATAGATCTTTCCTGGGGTTGGTCTCTTCAGAGAAAAACCAGCAGTTAAGAGTCAGCTTTTCACTCACCATATGTCAGTCCAGTCAGGAACAGGGTCTCAGGTCCAGTCAGCAGATTCTTCTGCCCCTCTTCACCAGTCTCAACTTGAAAGCATAAATGAAGAATTGAATTTCTTCAGGAATTTGTCACTCCCTTTTAAAGACATTTTCTCTTGTATCACTTCCTGTGTCTTTCACTAATTTAAACCTACCAATCACAGTTGATGCTCTGCTCTAGGACTGCCCAGAAGGCAGTTATTCAATTCTGATTCATCACCCACTATCACACATGTAGGTCACAGACCTCCTACTCAATGATTAAATGGGATGTTTACACTTTTGGTGATTAGATCTAAAAATGGGCAGATTTCCATACTCAACTTTAAGTAGGGTGTTCTAAAAATAGTCAGGGATTACAATTTAATCTTCACAGTCAGGGGAGAGTTACTTAATTTCATTGTTATATTCAGGAGAGAGTTAAATTTAATCTTCACAACAGGAAGGGACCTTAGAAATGATCTTGTCCAAATCTCTTATTTTACAGATAAGAAAATGGAAACTCAGAAAGGCAAAATGTCTTAATCAAAACTAAATGGGTAATAAATGACAGAGACTGCATTCGAACTTAACTCTTGTCCCAAATCTAGGAGTCTGCTAATGTAGCAGCTTGTCTCTCAAGCCAGTCAAGAGAGAAAGAAGTAGAATGGAAACTTCTTCAGGTCAGAAACTCATTTCATTTTTCTTTTTTAGATACTGGAGGCCCAAGTATGGTACTTGCTGAGTTCAATTGTACTCACCTTCACTGAGCCTCCCCAGAGGTGTATTTTGCCTGAGAAGTAGATTTAGAAAAGGAGGAAAATTAGAGGGCAGATTTATCCACATGGGGCAACCATTCAATTGGCAATTCTGGGACCTGGGGCAAGCACTCCCAAATGTACCTCAGAGCAAACGGCATGGAAAATGGCTTCCAAATTAAAAATAAATTAAAGTGGGTTCATTTGGGGAGGTGGAGAAGAGTTTGTTCATGGAGAGATCTTAAATCTTGGGACACAAGGAGCCACCTATTGTGGGGTTAAAGACAGAATCTCTTACCCTCAGACCACTGATTCTTCTAGGCATAATGAAACTTCCATCATGATCTCTGTTGGAGGGGCCAAGAGGGAGATCTAGGTGAAAAAGAAGCTTAATTCAGGTAGTAAGTTCAGGCTCAGGAAGCTTCTTCATCAGGTAGCTTCCTATTTTAGATAATTATTGTTTTGTTTCTGAAGAACTCAACTCAATTGTTTCCACCTACTAAAGCAGCTCAAGTGCTATGAGCACCTTCTCAATGTCAGAGCTCTGGGGCACAGCCTCCATTCCCCTGCCCTAGTTACAGCTCTGACATGGGGCTTCTTCACAGAATTGGAGTCTCAGTAGCTAAGAGATAGGACAGGAGAGAAAGTTATTGGGCAGTTTGGAGATAGCACAAATGACATCTGAGGAGAGTCAAGAAGTTGATGGTTAGACTGAGGGGGAGAAAGAGGAACTCTGAGAACAAAAACTTCTACTTTGCTGAGGGTCAAGCATTGATGTAAATACATGAACTCTCTAAAGTAGAAACTGTTTGGAAGAAAGAGGATGTTAGATAACTAATTCTTAAAGTGGTTGCTAACAAATCAGTCATCTAATGTTGAATGAAACCAAAGCCCGTGCTACACTGACTAGCCCTGGGAAGAAGAGAAGTTAGGCAAGGGCCCTAGGATCCTTGATATCTGGAAGACATCCTGGTGGTCGCCTAGTCTAATCCACCCATTTTACAGAAAAGAAAACAGACTTAGAGGCCGTGACAGTCAGAGGATCATAAAGAGACTTGGACCAGGAAGGTATCCTTGTGCTCATCTAATCCAAGCCTCTTGAATGAGAAAAAATTCAGTGTGTCCTCCTCAAGATAAAGAATCCATCTTGGCCTTCCCCCCAGTCAGAAATGAAATGTGTAAATAAGTCCGTTTGTAACTTCAAGGATGTCTAGTTATTTTAGGACCAGACATTTTATCTTACTTCAAGGGCTCGAGAAACAAAGAGACTCAGCTAGCCCAGCTGCCTCCTTATCTCTTCTTGAAATGTTAGGGTGATACTCTTATCCTTACCCATCCCAAGTAATGAGCTCACACTACACCATAAGTCTTGCTACTTTCTGATTGGGGCAGATTTCATGCCTAGATTGTAGGTCCAGTAAAGGGAGTTCAAGCAGAGGAGGGACTGGATGGGCATCATGTCAGGAACCTATATAATGCTTGTATTTGTGCCCAGGCATTGTGTCTGCCACTGGGGCATTTGCCTTTCTTACGAGAAAGAAGAAATAAACTTCTTTCTCTTCTGCATCTCACTTTCTGATTCCAGGTTTGTAATTGTCATGTGGGATGGATGTTTATTTTAATCCCATACAGTCTCATTTTACAGATGAGGAAACTGAGGTCCAGCAAGAAGTGCCTTGACCAAACTTGCATAGGGAGTAAAGAAGTAGAGCTAGAATTTGAACCCAAGACATCTCTAAAGAGTGTTCTAAAAAGGTTCCACCACTCTAAGAATCCTTCCAATCATCATCTGAGTATGAAAGTGACTGTGACCTCCTAAAGAATCTTTATGAGAAATTTAGACTTTTAAGTAAGAATTTTTTTTGGGTGGGGAGGGTACCACAATTCATCATACTTATAGGCATAGAGAGGTCATGATCTACCCACACAGATAAAATCAGATTTTACTTTAAATGTATTAAAGCTAAAGTATGATAAAGCTAGTTGGATTCAATTTTAAAACACAAAAAAGAAAGAATGAAAGAAAAAAGCAATAGGCACGAGTCCACTAGGCTGCAAAAAAAGATAACACTTTCCAACATTTTGCCTGGTTAGACATACTTGAAGCAGGGCACTTCTATGATGTCCATTTCCAATCGCAGCCCACTGTTGGAGAACATACAAGACAAAAATGGCCAAATCTTGGACTGACAGAAATCCACAGAACAAATACATTTACAGACAAATGCAGTGGATTTCAATTGTCTGCTCTATGGGGTGGCCAAGATACTCTAAAAGCAATTGATGTGAAGTCAAGAGAGACTAGCAGTCTGGCAAAAGGAAGATTTGTTAGGGGGAAATGTGGAAATATTCAGAGTAAGATTATGTGTGTCCTTATCGATGGAGGCAGGAATAATAATGTAGCTGGGACAAATGCAGACTAATTGTTAATACTTAATAAGTCAGTCCAAGGCAGAAAAGAGAAGAATCGGATTGGCAAAATCACTAAATTTTTTCAAGTTATATTTTTATAGATGCCTTTTCTTCTGGCATCCCTTACATTTCCCATGCGTCCCTTCGCCCTCCCAGAAAACAATCTCTTATAATAAAGAATAACAATCAGGGAGGAAAAGTTCAGTGAAAGTATCCCAGTTATCAAAAGGATGGGATTATATGTAGCATCCCACATCTAGAGTTTTCCCGATGAAATTCTTCTGCAAAGAAGGAGGAGAGAAACCTCAACGTATCTTTCTATGGGGCCATGACAAGGCCAATTTAGATGTAGAATTACTACCAGGAGCTCAGCAGTGGCCATTGCCATCTGTCATCATAAATTCTTGGGGGCATTTCCAGTGTGAATCATAAATGATTGCAGTGAAACCTTAGGTTTTGGACACATGGACATTGAGGGTTCTTTTCCATTAATGGATAGAGTTTATTTGCTGTTTGTTTTTTCCTTTTGGAGGTGATCACTAATTAGGAGTGTTGAAACTCTACGATAGAGGATAAGAAGAAAGCATTTGAAGAATACCTCATGTGCATTTGAGCTTATTGGAAAGGGTAGGGAGGTCATGGTCCTTAGTAGGTAGAGGGATGATCTTGGAGTCAGGAAGATCTGGGTTCCATGTAACCAACAAACAAATAAATTAATAAAAACCTTAAAAGAAAGAAAGATTTACATAATTAAAAAAATTCACGTTCTGTCAGTATCAATTCTATGACAGAAAAATACCAAGGGCTAGGCAATCAGGGTTGAATGACTTGCCCAGAGTCACTTATTGATATGCTGGTTGTGTGACCATTGACAAGTCACTTCACCATGGTAACTCAGGCTTCTAAGACTAAAAAAAGATTATGGTATACATTGGGAAAAGGGCAGCTTTCTACAATGATGAGATCACAGATCTGATCCAAAAATAAAAGAAGATTCAAGAGAGAGCAGGTCCAAGAAAGATGCTGCAAAGAAAAAAAGTTTCTAAGCATGAAAAGAAGAATTAAAATGAATACTGAGAAGTGGGACAAAGGAGATATGAAAAGAACCTACATGCCCAGAACTAAGATTAGATATTAGACTTTTCCACAGAGAGAAGATATATATTTGTTTTTTTTTTCTCTCTCATTTAATTATAAGCTCCTTGAGGGCAGGAGGTATCCTTTGTCTCTTTATGTATTTTCAGTGCCTAGCACAGTGACTGGTGCATAGTAGGCTCTTAATAAATGTTTATTGACTGGATGACTAAGGAAGAGGCAGCCTGTGTTCCCTCCTCCCCTCTCCAAGTAAGAGGAGAATTCAACAATCATTTATTAAATGCTTCCTATGTGCTAGGCACTGTGCTAAGCTTAGGATTTACAAAGAAAGGGGAAAAATCATCTCTGCCCTATTGCAGGGAGCTCACAATCTAAAAGGGTAGAGAACATGTAGATAAGTGCTAAGAGGTTTAGAGAAAACTGTTTAGCAGCTCAGGAAGAAGAGGCTACTAGCAGTGGTTCATGATGTTCTTTAGAACAAAATTTTAAAACATATTTTGCATGTATGCATGGCTTTTTATCAAATCTGTATAGAATGAAATTTCCATTCAGATGCAAACTTTTTGAGGAGAGGGACTTTTCCCTTGTATCCTTGGTAGCTAGCACAGTGCCTGGTACATAGTGGATGCCCCCCCCCCCAAAAAAAAATGATTGCTGAATTGGGTCAAATTAAGTTAAGCAGAATGCAAATGTTATTGTGATTAATCAAATGCAAATTATTTTGAATGTGTTACTGAAGTCATGGAAGCATTTTACCATTATGCATTTTCTCCAACAACATATATCAACAGTACCACTACTTTTGTGTGTATGTGCATCTGTGGAGAGGAATGGAGAATAGTTCATTTGATTTTTATGCTAAAAAGGGGCCATATTCTTGAAAAGGTTGGAGACCATTATACTGGAACATAGCTCGCTTTCTGGACTTTAAGCAAAGGATGAAGTCATCTTGAATAAAGGAAGATTTTTTTTTTTAGGAGGCTCGCCAATAGGAAATTGCATTAGGAGGTTGTCTGCTCTACCATACTTGAAAATATCAAGATTATCAAGGGACACCAAGTTGCCATCTAGCTGTTTGGAATGCAGGGGGCATAATGACTTGCTCTTCCATCACTTGGCTCCAGCTAGAACCATAATGGACCCCTAGGAGTACTGTTGATTGGATTGAGTAGACAGATTTCTGATGTTACCAGGACAGGATATCCTTGATTCCAAGCTGACTCATTCCCTGGGGAAAAAAAGAAGAATATCAGCTCCACTGACTTTCAGTATTTATTTTCAAAGCTTAGAATGCAGAAAGTACAATATCATCTCCAACCTAGATGGTAACAAGAAAGAAACATTTGAAATGGCCAGAAAAGAAAAAAAAAATAGACAGGGAATAAAAGCACAAGTCTTCTTATGAGCTCTCTGTCCTCTTCCTGGAAGGTTTAAAAGCCAAAATAATCCATCACCTTCTTGCCCTCTATCACTGTTTCTCTGTCATTGTCTTTCTTTTTCTCTATCTTTGTCTTTTCCCCCAGTATTTCCTTGTGTGTCTTTGTCTCTACTTTTCTGACCTTATCTTTCGACCTGTGTCTCTCTCTCTGTCTCACATGCACATGTGTGCATACACACACACACACACACACACACACACACACACACACACACACACACACACACACTACTTGTGGCCAGAATAGAAAAGATTTTCCTTTTGGTGCTCCTTTATGCTTCTGGAGGTTGGTTTTTCCATTTCTCTCTGCTGGCTGCCTGGTAGACTCTGGTAGACCAGGACCATGGCCAGAGACCCATATCTATTTTCCTTTCAGGTATATTCATGAGTCTTGTATATTTAATGTTTTTATTCAAGATAATACTCTAAACTCTCAATCAGTTTATATGTGGATTGTTGAGATAGAATTTCCCCCTGTGTTTGATGACTTTGTATACTTTTTTAGTTCTCATTAAACCCTTTAGGCACTCATTTTAGCATACATTGCATGTTATTGACTACATTTAAACCTGCTGAGTGACCTATTGGCGATTGCTTTAAAATATCCATACGTGGACAGAGCACTTTATAGATTTGGAGTGTTGGACTCTCATTAATAAATTCCTGATGGAGAAAAACAGACAATTTCTTTAACACTTAACTTATATAGAAATTAAGGGATAAAAAGAAAAACAATATCCAGAGGAAACCATAAAAATAGATACTATCAAAAGCAGCAGGCTTGTCAAAGGAAGTACAAAAATATAAGGCATCCCAAAACCCTTAGTGGGGTTTTAAACCAATAAAGCTTTAAACATAAATGATTACAGGTATTCCTATTATTATTTATTAGCATAAAACTGCTCTAAGGACATCCTGCACAAGAAATATACAAGGAGAAAATAAGGAAGATGGACAGGAAAAGTCTTTATGTCTTCAGTTGTCTATATAGAAATTCAGAGAACATGGACCAAGAGACTGTGCACCCTGGTTTAAGGAGAGCTGTCAGATTTGGAATTCTCAATCAGAGCTTCTAATGCAGGAATACCCAATTCTTAAAGATAAAGTACATCAGATGTGAGGTGATGTGACAGTATTTGTCTTAAGACTTTTGAATTTTAATTGAGTACAGGGCTTATAGGATTAGAGTTCAAAGGGACCTGAGAAATCATCTAATCTAGGGCTTTTTAAAATATGTATTTCATTTCATTAAATATTTCCCAATTACATATAATTTTTTTAAAAAATCATGTTTTAAAATTTTGAGTTCCAAATTTTCCATTTCTCATCCAGCTTTCTCCTCTCCTTGAGAATGTAATCAATTTGATTTTGGTTATACACGTGAGATCATGCAAAAATATTTCCATATTATCCATCTTGAAAAAACACAAATAAAATAATAAAAATAGAGTTTTTAAAAAATTGCACTTCAATCTGTATCCAGAGTTCACTTCTTTCTCTGGAGATGGATAATATTTTTTCTCATGGATCCTTTGGATCCACTTGATCAAAATCACTAAGTACTTGGTAAATAAGTATCC
Source organism: Monodelphis domestica (assembly GCF_027887165.1). NCBI lineage: Eukaryota > Metazoa > Chordata > Mammalia > Didelphimorphia > Didelphidae > Monodelphis > Monodelphis domestica. The sequence continues at coordinate 519,743,461 of NC_077228.1, read as the reverse complement.
TTACAATATTGTTATTACAGCATACAATGTTCTCTTGGTTCTGCTTATTCAACTTCGTGTCAGTTCATAAAATTCTTCCCAGTCTTTTCTGAAACCACCTCTTGCCATTTCTTATAATACAAGAATATTCAATCACAATCAGATATCAACATGTTTACCCATTCCCCAACTGATGGGCATATCCTCTATTTCCAATTCTTTGCGAGCACAAACAAAAAGCTATCTAAATATAAATATTAATAAAAACATAGATTTTTTAAAAAATAGGGTATTTTCCTTTTTCCTTAATCTTTTTGGGATGCAGACTTACTAATGGTATTGATTGGCACAGTTTTTAGCCTTTGGGCATCATTGCTCTCCACAATGTTTAGAATAGTTCACAGCTCTACCAACCATGCATTAATCTTTTCTCTTCCCCTCTAGCATTTGTCATTTTCCTTTTCAGTCATATTAGCCAATTTGATATAGGTGAGAAGGTGTCTCTGGGTTATTTTAATTTGCATTTCTCTAATCAGTAGTGATTTTTAGAATTGGTCATGTAAATATTGATAGCTTTTGTTTCTTCTTTTGATAACTGCCTGTTCATATCCTTTGACCATTTATCAACTGGGTAATAGCTATTATTTTTACAAATTTGGCTTAGTTCCCTAGATAGTCGAGAGATGAGACTTTATCAGAGAAATTCATTGCAAAATCCACTCCTACCCATTTCATATTTCCTTCTCATTTTGACTGCCTGGGTTTTGTTTGTATAATTTAAAAAATCATCTAATCAAAATTATCTATTTTTTCCCCATAATACTCTTTATAGTCTGTTTGGACATAAAATCTTCCCTTATCCATAGATCTGACAGGTATGCTTCCTATGCACCCCTATTTTACTTATGATATCATCCTTTATGTTTAACTCATTCATCTATTTTGACCTCATCTTGGTGTATTTTTTTATTAACCTACTCATCATTTCCTATGGTACAGTGGTTTTCTGTTACAACCATATATCATAATTTATTCAACTATTCCCCAACTGATGGATACCTCCTCAATTTCAAGTTCTTTGCTACCACAAAGAAAGCTGCTATAAATATTTTGGAACATATAGGTTCTGTTCCTTTTCCTTGGGAAACAGACTCACCAATGATATTTCTAGGTCTAAGGGTTCTAAAAACTATCAAGAATTAAGGAAAACAAACTGGTGCAATTTGGGGATGATATTCTAGCATTCCTAATGCAAAAGTTTGTTTAAGGGATGGCAAATTTCTTTTGTGTGAGTTGTATAAGTGAGGTTTATAGTCTTTTGGGTATAATTCCAAATTGCTCTTCAAAATGGCTGGATCTGTTCACAGTTCCACCAACAATGTATTAGTGTCCCTATTTTCCCCCTCCCCTCCAGCATTTGTTAATTTGCTCATTAATCATTTTAGACAATTGATAGGTTCATGAGATTAGATCTCAAAATTGTTTTAATGTGCATTTCTCTAATCAGCATTGACTAAGAGCATTTTTTCATGTGCCTGTATATTTTATTTTTTCATCCAAAAGTTGTTCATGTCTTTTGACCATTTATAAATTGGGAAATGACTGTTATTCTTATAAATTTGTCAATTTCTTGCTATATTTTAGATGTGCAACATCTGCCCAAGAATGCCTCAAAAATTTTCACTAATTTTCTGTATCCCCTTTAATTTTAATTGCATTCATTTTATTTGTACAACCCAACTTAAATCTGATGTAATCAAAATTACACATCTCACAATGCTCTCTATCTCTTGTTTATTCATAAATTTCTCTCTTATCCATACAATCTGATAGGTAATATATTTCCCATTCTTCTAATTTGTTTGTGCTATCTTCCTATATGTCTAGGCCATGCATACATTTTGATCTTATCTTAAAGAATGGACCAGATTGTTTTCATGATTGTAGTATCATTTAAAATTTGGAACTGCTAGGCCACCTTCTTTGCTTTTGTTTAAAATTGATTCTCTTGATATTTTTGATCTTTTATTTTTTTCAGATGAATTTGTATCATTTTTTCTAATTCTATAAAAACAATTCACTGTTAGATTCATATGGCATTTGATAAGTAAATTAAATTAGTTAAAATTGTCATTTTTTATATTGACTCAATCAATTGGCTCATGAACAACTACTATTTCTCCAGTTGCTTAGATCTAGTTTTATTTGCATGAAAATTATTTTATAATGGTGATCATATAATCCCTAGATTTGTCTCAATAGGTAGACTCTCAAATATTTTATACTGATTGAAGTTATTTTAAATGTTATTCCTCTTTTAATCTCTACCTGTGGAAATTGGTAGTATATAGAAATGCTGATAATTTTTGTGAAATTATTTTGTATCCTGAAACTTTGATGAAGTTATTGATTGTTTCAATTAGTTTTTTATTTGATTCTCTAGGACTCTCTATGTATGCATTCATATCATCTGAAAAGAGTGTCTATTTTGTTTTCTCAATGCCTTTTTTTATTCCCTAATTTCATTTTTTTTGCTATAGCTAGCATTTCTAATATAATGTTAAATAATAATGGTGTTAACTGACATCTTTATTTTATTCTCGATGTCATTGTGAAGGCTTCAAGTTTATCCCCATCCTGTGTAATTCTTGCTTTTCATTTTAGATAGTTACTACTTATCATTTTTTGAAAGTCTCCATTGATTGATATACTTGCTAGTTTTCTAAAAAATAAGATTAAGTATGGTATTTTGTCAAAGACTTTACTTCTATTGACATAATCATATACTTTTTGTTGTAAATGTAATTGATATGGTCAATTACATTGATGGTATCTTAATATTGAACAAACCCTGAATTCCTAGTATAAATCCCACATAGTCATAGCTTATGTATGGTCTTTGTGGTAAGTGCATAGTCTTTATTTTAATCTCTTCTTTAGTGTGTGTGTGTATATATATATGTATACATATATATTGCATAACTATTCACTAGGGAAATTGGTCTGTGGTTTTCTTTTTCTGTTTTCATTCTTCTTGCTTTAGGTATCAAAATCATATTTGTGTCATAAAATGAATTTGTAGGACTTTTTTACTTACTTTTAAAATAGTTCATAAAGTATTGGGATTAATTATTCCTTGAATGTATAGAAGAATTCACTTGTGAATTCATGTGGTACTTAGTATGTTATCTTAGGAAGTTTACTGATAATTTGTTCATTTTTTAAGATACAGTTTTAAATATTCTATTTCCTCTTCTGTAATTCTGGAGAAATTATATTGTTTATAAATGCTCTTCCATTTAGCTTGTATAGTCAGTTTTATTGGTATATAATTGGGCAAAATAAGTCCTAACAATTGTTTTCATTTCATCTTCATTGGTGGTATATTCAATCTTTATATTTTAACACTAGTAATTTTGTTTCCTTCTTTCTTTTTTGAATCAAATTGACCAAGAGTTTACGTATTTAATGATTTAGAAAAAAAAAAAACAGCTCCTAGTTTTGTTTATTATTTTAATTTTTTTAAATTTAAATTTTTAATTAATTTCTCCTTTAATCTTCAAGATTTCCATTTTGGTGCTTAACTGAGGATGTCTAATGTGTTTTCTTTTAGTTGTTTTCTTGTTTGTTTAGTGTATACATAATTCATTGATCTGCCATTTCTCTATTATATTGTAAAATGCATTTAGAGATATAAAATTTCCTTTCAGTACCACTTTGGCTAAATATCATAAGTTTTTGAGTGTTGTGTCATTGTTGTCATTATCTCTAATGAAATTATTGATGTCTTTTCTATGATTTATCATTTGACCCACTCATTCTTTAGTATTAGATTATCTAATTTCCAATCCACTTTTAATCTATTCTTCTAGATGTATTATATAAAGCAATTTTTATTACATTTTGGTCTCAAAAGGGTGCATTTAATATTTATAATTTTCTGCATTTGGTTGTGTGGTTTCCATGGCCTAAAACATTGTCAATTTTTGTGAAGGTGCCATGCACAGTTGAGAAAAAAGTATATTCCTTTCTATTCCCATTCAGTTTTCTCCAGAGTTTTATCATATCCCTCTTTTAAGATTCTATTTATCTCCATGACTCTTTTCTAATTTATTATATAGTTAGATTTTTATCTAGCTCTGAGAGAAGAAAGTTTAGATTTCCCCATTAATCTAGTTTTACTTCCTATTTCCTCCTTTAATTCATTTCTAATCCTCTTTAAGAATTTAGATGCTAGAGGGCAGAGCCAGAGCTTAGTAGCAGTGAAAGCTAAAGTCTTTCTGAGAATCTTTCAAAATGACAGGAGTCAAAAACCAACATCAAAATGGAGAGAAGAGGCTCTCCTGTGGAAAACAACTAGAAAAGTAGGCAGAGAGAGAGAGAGTCAATTTCCATGGGATACGGGGGAATCATAAGTAAAGCTACCTTCACCAACAACAGAGCACCTTACATCCCATACCTACCCCTTGAAGTCCCAAGCCCTGGTACCAGTCCATAGTGAGGTCACCAAATCCTTAGCATTTGGCTCTTTCAAGCCTATGCTCTAGTGTAGCACTAGCCTCAGGGCAAAATAGTTCAGTGCTGAGTCCTGCAACCCATCAACAGAGGAGACAGAATCAGAAGCTTTCAGAAATCCTCGTTCACAGGCAAAAAAGGCTGGGAAAAACGAGAAATCAGCAAATGAACCACCAAACCATAGGTTCCAGGTAAGGCCCATATATTAGGTGGTCACCAAAGATTTAATTTCTAAATCCCAAAATGAATTACTGAAGTAAATGGAATTTATGGTAGTTTATTTACAATATTTACACTAGAAGGAAGATATTAAGGAATGAGAGAGAGAGAGAGAGAGAGAGAGAGAGAGAGAGAGAGAGAGAGAGAGAGAAGAGAGAGAAAGAGAGAGAGAGAGAAAGAGAGAGAGAGAAAGAGAGAGAGAGAGAGAGAGAGAGAGAGAGAGAGAGAGAGAGAGAGAGAGAGAGAGAGAGAGAGAGAGAGAGAGAGAGAGAGAGAGAGAGAGAGAGAGAGAGAGAACACTCTGGCTTCTTCTTATACTAGTTAGAATTTCTAAGTTGCAGCCAGGGAAAGAGAATCTCAAGAAGATGGGCCTTACCTGGAGGCTTCATGCCTCCAGAAAGGCAGGGATTAAATAAGATTTAATAAATAATAAAGATTTAATATTAAGAGGCATGGGGGAAAAACTATTACAGTGGAAGGGAGGATAATGGTAGTGATGGGTAATACTTAAACCTTACTTTCATTGGAAATGGCTCAGAGAGGAAAAAATAGCCAGATTCATTGAGGTACAGTATTCTATCTTACCTTATAGAGAAGCAGAAGGGAGATAAGAAAGGGGATGGTAGGGAGGATAGAGGGAAGTTGAGGGAGTGATTAAAAGACCCTATAGAGAAGTAGGAGATGAATGAGAAGGTGGTGGGGAGGGGAGTAATATTGGAAGTGGGAATGGAGGGTAGTGATTAAAGCAAAATACTAGTGTGGAGAGACAGAATGAAAGGAGAAAAGGCAGGATTAAAAGAGGAAAACAAGATGGAGGGAAATACAAAGATGGTAATCATAAATGTGAGTGTAAACAGGATGAATTCACCCATAAAAAAGAAGCAGATCACAGAATGGAATAAAAATTAGTGTCCTACCATATGTTGTTAAAAGAAATACATTTGAGGCAGGTAGACACACACAGATTAAGGTAAGAGGCTAGAGCAGAACCTATTGGGCTTCAAGTGAGATAAAAAAGGAGTAGCAATCATGACCTTAGAAAAAGCTAAAGCAAAAATAGATCTGATTAAAAGAGATGAGGAAGGTAATTACATCTTGATAAAAAGTAGTATAGATAATTAAGTAATATCAGTACTTAACATATATGCACCAAATGATATAGCATCCATATTTTTAAAGGAGAAACTAAAGGATCTTAAGGAGGAAATAGACAATAAAACTATACTAGTAGGGGACCTCAACCTTCCCCTATCAGAAATAAATAAATTTAACAACAACAACAAAAAATAAATAAGAAAAAAGTAAAGGAAGCGAATGAGGAAGAAGCTAGGTGACTCAGTGGATTGAGAGTCAGGCCTAGAGATGGGAGGTCCTAGGTTCAAATCTGGCCTCAGACACTTCCTAGCTGGGTTACCATGAGCAAGTCCCCTAACCCCCTTATCACTCTTTTGCCTTGGAATCAACACATAGTTTTAATTAAGATGTAGAAGATTAGGGTTTAAATTTTTTTTAAATGAAATGAAGTGAATGAAATTTTAGAAAAGTTAGATTTAATAGCGATTTCATGGGTAAGCTGAGATAATTTAATAAAAATTATAATCCTAACTAAATTAATTTGCTTAGTCGGTGCTATGTCAATCAAACTACCAGAAACCTACTCTATAGAACTAGAAAAAAGTAAGAAAATTCATTTGGGAGAATAAAAGATCAAGAGTATCAAGACAACTAATGAAAAAATATGAAGGATATTAGTATAGCAGTGTTAAATCTTAAACTGTACTATAAAACAGTAATCATCAAAATATTTTGATATTGGCTTAAAAACAGAAGGGTGAATCAATGGAATAAATTAGAGGTAAATAACCCCAGCAATCTAGTGTTTGATAAAACCAAAGATCCCAGGTTTGGGGATAAGAATTCACTATTTGACAAAAGCTGCTAAGAAAATTGGAAAGGAATATGGCAAAAATTAGATTTAGGTCAATATCTCATATCTTATACCAAGATAAGTTCAAAATAGGTGTATGACTTAAATGTAGAGGGATATTATCAGTAAATAAAGGGAACACAGAATAGTTTACCTGTCATACCTATGGAAAAGGAATGTATGATCAAATAAGTGATAGAGAACATTATAAGATGTAAAATTAATAATTTCAATGATATTGTTAAAAAGTTTTTGTACAAGCAAAAGTAATGTAATCAACATTAGAAGGGAAGCTCTGAACTGGGAAGAAATGTTTAAAACAAATTTCTCTGATACAGGTCTCATTTCTCAAATATATAAAGAACTAAATCAAATTTATAAAAATCCAAGACCTTCCCCAGTTAATAGTCAAAGGATTTGAGTTGGCAGTTTTCAGATGAAGAAATCAAAGCTATAAATAATTATATAAAAATGGTCTAAATACCTCTTGATTAGAGAAATTCAAATTAAAAAACTCAGAGGCACCACCTCACACCTATCAGACTTGCCATTGTGACAGTAAAGGAAAATGACAACTGTTGGGAGGGATGTGGCAAAATAGTGATGCTAATGCATTGCTAGTGGAGTTGTGAACTTATCCAACCATTCTGAAGGAAATTTGTAATTATGCTCAAAGGTTTATAAAGTAATACTTACCCTTTGATACAGTAATATCACTATTCTCTCTCTCTCTCCCCCCTTTTCTCTCTTTCTTAATATTTTCCCTCTATTAAAAAATAAACTACCATACTAAAACCAGGCTAAAACTTAGTCCAATCATTCTCTCTAGGAGGACTCCTTTCTCCAGGTTTTTCATCACAGCTGGTTAGATTAAAATAGCTGTGTTCTATCTAATTTAAGGAAAAAAAGAAAAAAAATTGAATTTACATCTACAGCTGATCAAAATAAGCTATTAAAAGCTGACTTAGGAATAGTAAAAGTAAAGGAAAAGTTTAGGAAAGTTCAGAAGATTGAGGGTATTTCATCACAACCAACACAGTCAGCCAAATTGTTAGTTTTTATTGGTTGGACTTAATATTAAATTGGTGGTCACCAGGGATTTAATTTCTAAATCCCAAAATGAATTACTAAAGTTAAATATAACTTATGGTAGTATTCAATTGAGGGAAGATATTAAGGAAGAGAGAAAAGGAGAGGGAGAGAGACAGAGAGAGAGAGAGAGAGAGAGAGAGAGAGAGAGAGAGAGAGAGAGAGAGAGAGAGAGAGAGAGAGAGAGAGAGAGAGCGCTCTGGCTTCCTCTGAACCAGTTAGAAATTCTAAGGCACCAGTCAGGGGAAAGGAGTCTCAAGACCATGGTCTTTCTCAGATGTTCACACCTCCAGAAAGGGCAAGGAAGGAAGTCAGCCTTTATACTCACCATGGTGACCATCTAAAAGGAAAACAGTCTGAGGTCTCCTGCATGAGCTCCTCCAGGGGTCCAGTTGGACAATCAACTGTCTTTACTCCAAGTCTGAGTGACTGTTCCTCCAGTCCAACTCCAAATAATTGCTGATTCCAGTCCAAGTCCAGGTGACTGATCATCTGTGTGTCTCTGTTTCCACTATTTAAAGACCGTTTTCTCTTGGGCCACCTCCCCTAAATTTTACATCTACCAATCATAGCAGATGCTCCTTTCTGGGACTGCCCACTCTTTCACACATGGGCCACAGACCTTCCACTCAATGTATGAAATGGGTGTTCATATCTTTTTGTGGTTAAAATGGGTAGATCTACTTTAAATATTGGATTTATAATTTGGGGATTAAAATCTAAAAATAGAACTGTGATTACAATTTAATTTTTCCAATAAAGGAAGAACTAAGTGCCTTCATTGTTACAATCAGGGGAGAGCTAAATCCAGTCTTCACAGTAGCAACATCCATTGTGTTAAAGCACCCTAATTTGGAAAGTGGGGATGGATAAAGTAAAAATATTTGGAGGGGAACAGATGAGAGTGGAAATTGCTGAGAGAAAGAGAAAAATACAAACCATGTCATATCTGATAAACCAAAAACATGACCATCTTATTTAGTATTTAATGCCTACTTGAGGAATGAATGAGTTAAAAAGCACTTATTAAACACCTGCTATGTGCAAAATACTGGCTAAGAAATGAGGCTATAAATAGAAATGTAAGGCAATTTTTACTTTCGAGAGTTCACATTCTCGATCTTTCAAATATCCTTCGTCACTCACTGTGACACGTTTCTGTCTTACAAGCAATTTTAATAAAAACAAACAAAATGAAAGCTATATTGTTACAGTTTGTGCGGTGGGGATGGAGGGGTGACATGTGCATTTCTGGGTAATTTGTAATCATGATGGGAAAAGGACCCTGAAACATGGAAGGCTGCTGTACACAGGAAACAGAGCGTGAAAAGGATTTGTGCCGTGATGTGGAGATTAGAGAGAACAGCCGATGTGAATTAATAAATGAAATGAAAATACCGTACATTCAAGTGTAACTTTAATGCCACTTCAAAGGATTTGTTACATAAAGAAACGGGCATTCTCTGGAGTGATGTTAAGCTCTGATTCTGTGCAGAGAAGCGATTCCTTTAGAATGACAAGAAAATATTCATGAATCCAGAATGACATAGAAATCCACCAGCATTTAACTTCCCCCATGCTTGTCCTCTGGGGGTTATGGTCATTGTCCTGCCTAAGTCTCTCCCCCAAATACTTCCAGGAGACTGATTTTCTTGAATAATGATGGAATTAGGAAGATCTTGAGCTTGTAGAGAAGGTGATGACCTTCATTGGCAGAGGGAGTTTCTCCAGCTGAGAGTTTGCTGTTCCAATGAAATCAAAGTCCAGTCCCTGTCCTTATTCTTATTGGGACTGACACACAGCTCAGCTCGATAGATATCAAGATTGTCCCCATTCCAAGAGGGATGACCTAATGCAAAATAAATCAATCAATTAGTCTACAGACATTTCTTAATCCCAGACTATGTGCTGGGCACTATGATGGGTTTTGGGAATACAAAAACAAAAGCAAAATAATACTTTCCCCAAGGATGCTTATTTTCTATCAGTGGAGACAATATAGAGATATGCAGTATAAGTATATACAGAATATATTCAATGGAGTATCTGTACATAAAAATACAAGGTTATTGTGGGAAGAAGGGGTCTATCAATTGAGGGAAAATGAAACGGTAGTGCTTGAGCTTAAAGATGAAGAAAAATGGGCTTTTAAACACTGGAGCTCTGACATGCAGTGGTATACAGCAGGAGAAGTTTAGAACTGAAAAGATCGTGGTGTTGTTGATTTGGAGGTTATCCCATGCCAGAAATGCCCTGATTTTCCAAATGAGGAAAAGAAGAAAACTTTGTACAGTAGAAAGAGCACAGGCTGGGGGTGGGGGAGAGAAAAAGGAACTGGGTTAGAATCGTGCCTACTACCTACTGATGAGGGTAAGTAAGTAAATCTCCCTGGGTATCAGTTTCCTCATCTGCAAAATGAAAGGGTTGGGCTAGATGACCTCTAAGAGTCCTTCCCGCTCTAGATTCATGGTCCTGTGATCCCTGGAAACCCTGGAAGAGGGAATGATTTATCCAAAGTCATCTAACTAGTTAGTGATGAGGCCAGAACCTCATTAAAAAAGCCAACTTAAAAAAAAAAAAAACCAAAAACCAAACAAACTTACTCCACTCAACTCATATAATAGACATCCTAACTGAAAGTCTGCAGATATTGAAGGAGGGATATTGATCAGATAATTTGGTCACCAGACAATGACCATTAAATAAGGGCTTGGTATTCATAGCTTAAATAATAATAATAGTAGATAACATTTATAAACTCTTTTAAGGTTTACAAAACACTTTATTATTATCTTGTTTGATCCTCACAACAACCCTGAGAAGTAAGAGTTATTTTATCCCCATTTTACAAATGAGGAAACTGAGTCAGAGTTCAGTGACTTGCCCAGGATCACACAAATAGGATTTTTACTCAGGTTTTCTTGGTTCTAATATTCTTTCTACTCTATAACCTAGGTAGGGTGAGGTGCTTCTACAAGGAATTCAGTGAAATCATCTCCCTAGTATATAGGATTGGACATCCTCCATTTATTCCCTCTGGTCAGAATCTCTTCCAGTCTATAACATAGCATCATTGTTTCCTCATTTTTTTGCAGTATGAATTTCAGGTTGCATATCCTTTTTTATGAGTTTAATCAGACAAAAATGTTTATTCTCTTTCTTGGAAAATGACAGTTGGTATATCAATTTAAGAGAAGAAATGCAAAGAAGTTAGGCTATGAAAAAGATTCTTGTTGCTCTCCTTGGTTTCTACATCACCCACATTTTGCAGACACATTTTGTGGTGCATGGTCTCTCCAGTCCCTCTCAGCTCCGAGATGGTGTCATTCGATGCCTTACCATAACTGCTTTTCAATTGTTGGGAATAAGTGGTGGTCTGTGAGTAGAGGAAGCCCTCCAGTACGTTGAGTGAACCCTTCTGGGATTTTTATGGAGGGGCATGAACAACAGACACATAGGATGGGTAGGCTTGAATGGGTAGGTCACAATTTGCATTATTAGAGGAATCATCCAAATCAAGGAGACAGTGGAGAAGAGTACTGGCTTCCAATTCAGAAGATCTGGGTTCAAATCCCACCACCATTCCTTCCTTCCTATGTGACCCTGACTAAATCAATTCACCACCCTAAGCCCGTTTCTTTATCTGTAAAATAAAGACAGTTGGACTAGATGGCTTCTGATATCTATTCCAGTTCTAAAGTTGTGATTCCATAAATAGATATTGAATAAGTAATTTCAGCAGCCAGGTGGCACAGTGACTAGGACACTGGACCTAGAATCAGAAGGACTTGAGTTTAAATCTGGCCTCAGTTCCTTATTAGCTATGTGGCCTTGGGCAAGGCACTTAATATCTCAAGTCCTCAGTTTCCTCATCTGTAAAAAGAGAAGAATAATAGCATTTTACAATCTCATGGAGTTGTAAAAGACCCAAAGGAGATAGTTTATGTAAAGTACGTTCCAAACATTGAAGTGCTATCTAAGTGCTAGTTATTATTAATTAGGCCTGGAGTCAGGAATACTCATCTTCCTAAACTAAAAACTGGCCTCAGATACTTATAAGCTGTGTGACCTTGAACAAGTCACCTCACCCTATTTGCCTCAGTTTCTTCATCTGTTAAATGGGCTAGCAAAGAATATGGTGAACTACTCCAGTGGCTTTGCCAAGAAAACCCCCCAAAACCTTGCTTGCCTCAGTTTCCTCATCTGTCAAATGAACTAGCAAAGGAAATGATGAACTACTCCAGTGGCTTTGCCAAGAAAACCCCTAAAAATCTTGATTGCCTCAGTTTCCTCATTTGTCAAATGAACTGGAGAAGAAAATGGTAAACCACTCCCATATCTTTGCCAAGAAAACCCCCAAATGGGGTCACAAAGAGTTGGACACGACAGAAAAATGAGCGGACAATGACCAGTTTCCTAGGTTTTCTATTTCCTCCCCCTTCCAATAAAATGTTGTTAGCTCTTTGGGAGCAGAGACTGATTCATTTTTGCCTCTGAATTCCCAGTGCCTGGCGTGCAGTAGGTGCCAAATAATTGCTTTGTTGAGTTTAGTTGAGTGGACAGCTGGACCTCATGTCGAAACTGCAATGAATCTGAGCTAACTACCTCTCGTCCTTCCTGGGAGGTTTGGCTTAGTCCAGGGAAGACGGAGAAACTGAAGCGTCAGATCTAAGCTGAGCCAAAACGCGGCTCCATTCCAAGTTAAACTGCAGAGTGACCCTGAGAGGTCGTAGCTTAGCCAAGCAGAAAAGATGAAAGGGAAAACAGGGAACTGAGTGAGCTGAATAAAGATCAGAGTGGAAGGAGACACGAGCACGACAGGGGAATTCACTATCGGGACAATGGCCCAGACTCGAGGGTGGTCCATGGGCTCTTTTTTGAGGGGTTTGCCGAAGCTCTTGGCATTTCAAAGAAACTGTGACTCAGTGGCCTGCGACCATCACAAGGATTTCCTGCTCCATGAGAAATGGAACTGTCCATTGGATTACTGACAGAATCCCTTGGTGGTTCAGGGGTTAGAGAACCAGGTCCTGGGTTCAAATGTGGTTTTGACACTTCCTGGCTGTATGACCCTGGGCAAGTCATTTAACCCTCATTGCCTAGCCTTAATCCCTCTTCTGCCTTAGAATATTAGTATCAACTCTAAGACAGAAAGTAGGGTTTAAATCTTTTTTTCTTTAAATCTTCCTAGGACCAAAATAAGGGAGTGGCATGAGAGTCAGCTATAGGATCAGGGCAGAATTATAACTGTTGGGGTTATAATAATATAATATAATAATAAATCATATTCTTAAAGTGTGGGAAGGATTGAAAATATTTTCACGTCGTCTTGTGATTTTTTTAAGTTTTATTTTAAACATTTTAAATATTTTAATGTTATTTTAAATATTATTATTCTCATTTTACAAATTGTAGCAGTAATGATAATAAGTAGACACATTTCTGTAACATGGTTTACAAAGAGACCCTATGAGAGGATCAGAGACATCAGAGACTTCTCATTGAAAGAGATCTCAGATGCCATTTGGCCCAAGGTCCTCCTTTTATAGCTGAGGAAACAGCGACCTAAGGAGGGCAACTCTCAGAATTTGACCTCTAAGGCTAGGGGCTGTGGAGGCCATCTAGTCCAACCCCAATTTGACAGATGAGGGAAACTGACATCCAGGGCGGTTCAGAGATCTGCACAAGATCTCACAGGTACTAAGCATCACAGATAGGATTTGAATCCAGATTCTCTGATGCCAGAGAGTATTAATCAGGCCTTGGAGCTAGAAAGAGGGGGTTCAATTCTAATCCCTGAAAAAATTATGGTGGTGTTCAGGCATTTCAGTTGTGTCTGACTCCTTGGGATCTCTTCTGGGGTTATCTTAGCAGAGATACTTGAATGGTTGGCCATTTCCTTCTCCAGCTCTTTTTACAGTTGGGAAACTAAGGCAAGTGGGGCTTTCTTAGCACAGATACTCAAATGGTTGGCCATTTCCTTCTCCAGCTCTTTTTACAGTTGGGAAACTAGGGCAAGTGGGGTTTTCTTACTCAAATGGTTGGCCATTTCCTTCTCCAGCTCTTTTTTACAGTTGGGAAACTAGGGCAAGTGGGGTTTTCTTAGCATAGATACTCAAATGGTTGGCCATTTCCTTCTTCAGCTCTTTTTACAGTTGGGAAACTAAGGCAAGTGGGGTTTTCTTAGCACAGACACTAGAATTGTTGGCCATTTTCTTCTACAGCTATTTTTACAGATGAGGAAACTGAGGCAAACAGGGTTAAATGACTTGCCCAGGGTCACACAGCTAGTAAGCGTCTGAGGTCAGATTTAAACTCAGGAAGATGTTTTCCTGCCTCCAGACCTGGTACTCTATGCCCCTTTTTTTTCTCTTCAAATTAATCCTCATGGATTTCTCTGGGAATCATTATCTTTCCAGTCAGTTTGGTTAACAATAGTAGGGTCATCCTTGACTTTTCACTCTCACTCACTCCAAATCCTTTTTGTACCTACATCATTTTGTATATACCTCTATCTTTTTTTTCCAAATCAGAAGTTCAACTTTATTTTTATTTTTTTCCACAATAGATATAACATTTATTTATTTATTTGGTTTTGGAAAATTTTATTTAATTAATCAATTTAGAATATTTTTCCGTGGTTACAAGATTTCTGTTCTTTCCCTCCCCTCTGCCCCACTCTCTTCCCATAGCCGATGAGCAGTTCCTCTGAGTTTTACATGTGTCATTGATCAAGATCTATTTCCATATTCTTGATATCTGCACCAGTGTACCTCTATCTTTAGACATCATCCCTAAGAGAATGAGCTCCCGGCATGGAGGCGTGTTTCATTTCAGTTTTTGTTTTGCCAGAGAGAGTGGATTATCCTAGGTGCTTAATAACGGCTAGTTGATTGTCAATTGATCTCTCAATATTAATGGAGAAACCATGGATAAATAATTTAACTTCCCAGTTTCCCCAACAATTAATCATAGATATTTACACTAGTGAAGGGGTTTTCCATGCTGGGAGTTCTACACACTACTGACATCAGAGGCCTAGTTAAAGGAAAACATACTATTGAAATTCACATTTTATAGCACATTAAGTTGAATAGGAGCCTTTCTTTACCAAAGTCATCCAGGTGTTACTTTTGGAGTCCATTCTCCAAGCTTCCATGGACTCATGAATGAAAGCTCTGGTATTATTTTGGGACAGGGGACAGGTTTGGTTGAAAAGGAATGAAATCTTTTCGCAGGCAATAAATTTGGGTCAGGGGAGTGCAGAGGAGAAAGGAGGCAGAGAGGCAGTAAGAGTGTGTCCTGGAAAGCAAGACAGAGAATGTTTAATGGAGTGGAAAACCACTGACATCTCCCAGGTTAGCTAGAGTCATTATCCACTGCAGGCAGATGAGATTGGAGAATGTAGCTCTCCCTTGGCTACAAAGCTCTGAGCCTCTTAATTCTCCCAATCAGAGCTGAGAACAAACAAACTCAAAAGGAACGAAGGGATGCTTTGCTATCTCCCATCACTTGGCGGCACTTTGCACGCTCGATTCTTTTTTTATACCTAGAATTTAATTCATATCTGTTGTCTGTGCCTTGGTTGTTACTTGAGGTTTGAGTTTGCATGGAAGAATGGCCTTGAGGGGTTTGGGATTTTGCAAACTCTGATAGAACCCCAAGATTCCAGCAGAGGAAGCTCTCAAAGATGTCTCTTGGAGCTATCAAGTCACAGTTTAGTTTCATAAATGATCCTGGAACTCTCTCAAGCAGGTATCTAGAACAGGAATGTGTGGCTCTAAGATTTCTACTAGACGAATGAAGCATTGGAGCAGGGTGATTTTTAAAAACAAATGATCTTTTTTTCAGTTACCTGTAGAAGTATTTTTTTCTGTCGAATTCGTCCCCTCCCTTTCTTCATGACCATCTCCAGCAGGTGGTGAATAGTCCAGTAGAGGTTATACCAGAGCTTTCATTCAATACATATTTCTATATTTCCATCATGCCGTGACAGAAGATATTTCTCAAATAGACAATAAAACACTCATGAAGGACATAAGGAAGAAGATGGCATGCTTTGATCTACAATCAGACTGGCAGTTCCTTCTTTGACTGTGGATAGCCTTTTTCATCATGGGGCGCTTGCGGATATCTTGGGAACTTGTTTTGTTAATCATAGTTTAGTCCTTCACAATTGATCATTGTAAAATATTCCTGTTACAGAATACGTTGTCTCCCTGGTTCTGCTCACTTCACTTTGCATCAATTCATGTAAATCTTTTCAGGTTTTGCTTGTCATTTCTTATGGTCCAATAGTATTCCATTACAATTATGTACTACAATTTGTTCAGGGATTTCCCAAGTGATGGGCATCCCCTCAGTTTCCAATTCTTTGCCACTACAAAAAGAGCAGCTATAAATCTTTTCCTATAGGTAGGTTCTTTCCCCTTATCTCTGATTTCTTTTGGACACAGACCCAGTAATGGTATAATGCTGGATCAAAGGGTTTACTTACTTTTTTTTATAGTCCTTTGGGCTAGGTTCCAGATTGGAGCAGGCTGATGTGGAGGGTATAAGCACAGGTCCTGGCAGCTAACTCTGTCTGTCACCTCCAAGAAAGGGTAAGAGGAGGGGGAGCCTAAATCCTCCTGTGCCACAGTGACGTCTCACGCTCTTTTATTCCTTTTATATTTTAAGCCAAGAATGAAACTCAGAGAATTGGACTTTCTTGGCTGTGGTTGCACAGCAAATACTGTGATGGTGAAGAAATCAACTTCACTTGTTTGAACTGAGCAAAGGAGCTCTCGATCACTCCTGAGATCCCCAAAATTTCTCATGCATGATACAAACGGCAAAGACACAAAGTCATCTCATTGTAGCCCGGCAGACATGTGCTGTTTTCTATACTGTGATTTTAGCTAAGTGTACCCGAATGGATGCCAGGTTTATCATCCCACTGTGACAGAGATTGGCAGGGATTTTCTCTTCCACTTATAGGAGATCAAATACTATTTGTCACTTGGCTCTTCACTTCCCCTCATCTGATTCCAGCATTTTCTCGCTGACTGACTTGTCCTTAGATGCCAAAGCTTTCAAGGTTTTCCTTTCATCATATAACCTTTCTTCATGAGTCTCTCCACTTCAAAATGGAGTGCCATGCTGAAGAGCACGGATTAAAGAAGGCTTTAGAATGGGATTAAAAAAGATCATCAGGAAGGAAGCGAGAGGTTAAAATTTATCCCCAACTTCCCAGATTTCAAAGGAACTTCTGGAGGGAGCTTTTGGGGGGTGCAGTGTTTATTGCTCATGGCAGAACTCAAAGTTATGAAAATGTCATGGTAATTGCATGAGCTTGTGATCTGGGTTAACTCACTGCGAGACCTTGGGCCAGTCAATCTCCCTCTTTTCACCTGTTTGAACAATTAAAGGCAATAGTTAGATGCGTGTGTGTGTGTGTGTGTGTGTGTGTGTGTGTGTGTGTGTGTGTGAAGTGGGGGGACCTGGAGAAATACCTCCCAGTTCTATTTTTCTAGGACATAGATATGCACATACTTGATGGTGCTAAAAGTAAGGAAACTCACAGTCTCACTCTTTGTAAGTTTCTCACCTTCCTCAAGGAGCTAGAAGATGACCTGAAGGTGCTTGGAGTATCCATACCTCTTTCTATGAGTTTTCCGAACACTCTTTCTTAAAACATTTTTTAGAGTTGTAAAGATGCTTTTGTTTTGAGCACCATGGGAATTTAAGATAACTTCTTACCTCTATCAGCATAGAAATCTCCCTTTTCTCACTACTAGTTTGCTGATTCCATGTTCAGTTTTCTAATCCGCTATGTCCTCTTTTTTTAACTTGCAATCCACATCCAGCTCAAGCCTTTTCCTCCCAGTCTCCATCTCAAGAGCCTTCCATTCCCCCTGTGTCTTCTGAGATTCCAGTTTTTTTTTTTTGTTTTGGTTAACAAGCTTTCCTTCATCCTGTCTTTGCATTTCATCTCCTCCCCATCTTCTTAAGCCATGAAACCTGACTCTCACCACATGATAACTACATCCCTGGCCACTTTTTTTAGTGCTTATAGTTCTTTTTCCTATGCTTTGGAATCATTAGGCCCTGGGGAAAAGTTGGTCTATTCGTGGCTTATTGCTATGATTTCCAGATTCTCCCTTTGCCATCAGAGACTCTTAGAATTCTACTCATCCTTCAAAGTTAGGCTCAGATGTCACCTCCCTCACCATGAACGAGGTGCCAATAGTATCTCCTATTGTAGATGAGAAAATAAAACTTCAGGGAAATTAATATTTGATTAGTGACACAGCTTCTAAACATATGAGGCAGAATTTGAACCCAGGTAAGCTACTCAGGAGGTAGCTGTTTTCACTGATATATATATATATATATATATATATATACATATATATATATGTGTGTGTGTGTGTGTGTGTGTGTGTGTATATATAATTTTCAATGGAAAATTTTTATTTAATTAATTAATTTAGAATTTTTTTTCATGGTTACATGATTCATGTTCTTTCTCTCCCCCTAACCCCCCCCTCAAGTAACCAACACATAATTCCACTGGGTTTTACATGTGTCATTGATCAAGATCTATTTCCATATTATTAATATTTGCATTAGGGTGATAATTTAGAGTCTGCATCCCCAATCCTATCCCCATCCACCCCTGTGATCAAGCAGTTGCTTTTCTTCTGTGTTTCTACTCCCACAGTTCTTCCTCTGAATGTGGATCGCTGCTATATTTTAGACCAAAAAAACTGGATACTCCGAAGCAACATCTCCTTCATTACATGTTCACTCAGGGCTCCTTGATTCCAGGTCTAGACCTCTGTTTAGTATGTGATACTTCCTCTATTTGCCTACAGGACATTGTCCTTGTTGCTGAAATGGAAAGCAATAGTCTTTGCCTTTGGTCAAAGGAATGATTACTCCAAACAAAGGCAATTTGATAGGAATGTCCAAGGCATGCTACAATAAACGGACTGGCTGTTGTAGGAATATTGTATAGGGGAACAGGGAGAGAGAATGTTGGGGCTCAATTTGTGCAACTAGGTGTGAATGCTTTGACTTTCATGAAGGAATTAAAGTAGTGGGAAGCTATTTTCATAGGTAGAGTGATAAAGAACCGGGAACAAATCCTGCTTTAGACACTTAATAGCTGGGCGATAATGGGCAAAGAATTTAACCTCTCTGGGTTTCAGGCTCCCCATTTGTAAAATGAGCAGATTGGATGGAATGAGTATGAAGATACTCTAGTGGTCAACATCCACTGAAATGAATTTATGGTCAAAAGATAGCAGCAAGCTTATAGCCCTGCACAATGGCAGTCATAAATCCTGTAGGTTGATGACTTGATTTTGTCTATTTCCTACCTCTCTGGCATTCCTTCCTTAAGATTTCCTAAGATTTTCCCTGGGTAGGAAGCTATACCGCCTCCCTTGTCTGCACATTGAACCATCTCCAACCCCTTATAGGCAGAACATTTTTTCTAGCATCTAACTCCAATCTTTCATATTATAACATGAGGCCATCTTGCTCTTAGTGGAAATGAAGTGCCATTGCTCACTAACACCTATAAAATATTGCTTCATTAACTTGCAGACTGTAATGAGGCACACATCAGCCTGCTTGGCTCCAGGTACATAACCATAATTCCTTAAGTCTTTCCTGTTAAAGACTACTTTCCAACCTATCAATATTTTTTCTTGACTCTGCACCATTTTCATTATGGAGAAAGAAACAATACTTTAAAAGAGGATTTTGTGCAAGTAAGTATACTCTGATTTGGACAAAGACAATGACACAATAATAGACTCAAAGGTTTGTTAGAACTATAATGGATCAAATCCAACTCAATTAACCTAGAAGGCAGAGATTGTTTTGCTTTGTTTTTATATCTTCAGTGACATACAGTCAGCACTTAATAAATGCTTGCTCATTTATGAACAAGTTATTGTTGCTTTTTGTTTTCCCAACAATTTCTTTTCTGTATATGCCCCTTCCCTTTCTTAGGTCAGTAAGCCTAACTGCTAAGTAAAACCAACACATCAGCTGTTTCTGAAAGTGTATGAGATGTTCCATACTCATAGCCTCCCACCTCTTTGTTGAAAGCAAGGTACATTTTCCCCTTTTCTTGGGGGCCAAGTGAGATCATTATAATTCCCTAGTGCTCAGTTTTGTTTTATTATTATTTCCATTTCTATTATCGAGGCCATCATGTATATTGCTTATTTGGTTCTCCTTATTTCACTTTGCATCTATTCAAACAAATCTTCCTACATCTCCAAATTCTTTATTTTTCTTGTTTATTATCCAGTAATTTTTTATGCATATACCCTAATTTGTTCATGCAACAACCACAGTTATTGACCTCAAGAGGAAAGTTCTTACCACCAGTCTTTGGTATTATCAAATAGTTTAGCACACTCATCTATCATAGATGAAAACGCACAAAGACAATCGTCATCCTCGGTTATCGAGAGACTACTACTAATAATAGTTTAGCAGCAGAAACTGATGTAACTTTATCAGTGTAAATAACTTTAAAGAAGAGATACTGATATCTACTTTGTTGTGTTTTTTTTTCTTTAAACTCTTGCCTTCCATCTTAGAATCAATACAATGTATGGGTTCCAAGATCGAAGAGTGGTAAGTGCTAGGCAGTGGGGGTGAAGTGACTTGCCCAGGGTCACACTGTTAGGAAGTGTCTGAGGCAAGATTTGAACCTAGGATCTCTGGTCTCTAGGCCTAGCTCTCACTTCACTGGGTCACCCAGCTGCCCTCTCTGCTTTGTTTTTGTGTCCTGAAGACTATGAGACTTAAAAAAAAATTGTTTTAGTATTTTTTCTTTTTTTTTTGAAAATTTTATTTAGTCAATTTAGAACATTTTTCCTTGCTTACAAGAAACTATGAGACTTTTTGATCTTTTTTGTAGCTAAAAGCCTCCCTATAGTTTGATTCCTCCAATAGAATGTGAGTTCCTGGAGAGCAGGGGACTGTCTGATTTTTCTTTCTGTATCCCCTAAACTTAGCACATATTCAGCATTTAATAAAGACTTCATTCATTTATGTTTACCAGAAATAACAAGAATAGTCTATGAGGGGAGAAAATATAAAATAATCTAATTATATGCAAAATATATCACAATAAACATTTAATCCATTTTGACCACAGGAAGAGATGTGCTATCTGTGTGCTCCCTATAGTTGGAGAACCCTTGGTGGAGCTCTCTGTTAATTGATGCTTTGCCATAAAGTGTGACTAAACTAGGGAGAGGACTGAGCTACTCATGCTTCTACCTGGAGACACCAAGAAATACAAAGTGAGGTGGACTAGGCTCATCTCTGAGAATATGCCTTTGGGATATCGCCACGTCCCTGAAACTGATCCTAGGAAAAGGTGGTCCCTCCTGAGACAAAATGATTTCATTTCCAAGGACAAACTTCTATCAAAGAAGTTGCCTTCCATGAAATTGTACCGGAGTCGTGTTGGGGCTGAGTCTGGATGATTCGTGCTGGGCTTCTGTGTCTTGCTCTTGAGATGTGTTATTTCCCTTTGCAAAGATGGATGCTTACCTTTGCAGCTTTGACATCGAGTGCAGATGGAGGGCATCCATTTTGTTGAATCGTAATGTGCAGAAGGTTGAATGCAGACGACAAGGCCATCCACTTTTCAACTGCACATTAATCTCCACCTTGGGGCTCCTGTGATTACTTGTTCTCCCCATTTGGACTTGTTAAGTAATTACTACATAAATTATTAGGGTAATGTAATATGCATGACTTTAAGGAATGACAAATTGTAGCTAACTTTCTTAATTTGTTGCCATAGTGACGTTTCTCCCGATTCTAAATTGTTCATCTTCCGATGTATAAATTAGAGTGAGCTGGCTATTTTTCTGCCTTTGATTGTCAATACCCCCAAATGCATGCAGATAAAATGACATCAAGTCCAGTATTTAAAGTGAGGCTTTAAATCATAAATGGGGAACCACGTTTTGCTAAGGAGAATGTGGCCATGGCAGAATGGCATAGTGGATAGGAAGCTGAATGTGGCATTAGGAATAGATAGGTTTCAATCTCTCGTTACTTGCAATCTGTGTGACCAAAGAGCAGACATTCAACCTCTCTTAGACTTAACTAGTAAGTGGGAGAAGTCTCTCAATTATAGAATAAAGAAACTATGAGCCTTGGATGCTCCTGAAAGAAAGCTAGCATGGCCCCAAATGGAAAAGAAGTCAGGAATAAGCTTATGCTTTCCCCAACACTGCCCATGTCACTGTCATCTTTCTATCTCACTTTCAGTTCTTCCACCTTTGAATTATCCAAGAAAAAGCAAAGATATGGAGGATAGAGACCATATTTTTTCTTGATACAAAAGAAAAACTATTGCCAAAGGTTATTAAATGGCAGCAAGAAAGGTTTTGGTTAGCCAGAAGGAGGAACTTCCCAATGGTTAGATGTTTAGCCAACAAGTCAAGGGGAACTGGGAAATCTCTATCTCCTGGCCATTCCCCAGCCTCCTCATGAAAGGGCTTGGAGGCAGGACAAGCGACTAGATGTCCAGATGTCTGGTTCTCTGTTAAGATTACTCAGAATTTCACATTTAATTGACTTCATAATCTTGTTTTGCCATGTCTGTCTTGCTAGACTAATGCTTTAACCTCATCCCTTATCAAGAAAAGAAACAACAAATCATCTGAGGTTGAATAAGATTCAGTTTATCTGCTGTCTGATCTTCTATTTAACATATTTCCCGATTTTGTTTGTTAGGTTTGAATTATAGTTGTTGCTGGGATAAGATCAGTCAACCTGTTTATCACATTTTTATTCAGTGTGTGAAAGAGGAGGTTTCTTAGGGGGGGAAACATTGCTTCTGTTACCAGTGTTGTCAAGCCTAGAGATACCTATTGGGCTGCTATCATCTTTGCAGCTCTGTGCTAGGCGCCAGGTGGGGATGCAAGATAAGGGAAGGCCCCCTCCCTGCTCTGGAGAAGCCTGTTAGGAGGAGCAGATGAGGTCGAAGATTTAAGTGGATCATTTCTCGTAGTTGTATCCCCAGGCCTAGTAGAGTGGCTGGCACAGAGTGGGAGCGGGAGTCGATGGTCTCTGAGGTCCCTTCCAGGTCCACGAGACTCCCACAGCAGCCTTCTTTCCATTTTCCAGCATGTTTTCTGTAGATGTTGATACCCTGGGAAATGGCATCTACTTCCATCACATATGTCTGTGTCTGTTTGCGTGCTATTCCCTTGTAGGTTTTTCTACATAACAAGGTGGGGGTGGGGGTGGGGCGGAAATTCTCAAGGGAATCTGATTAACTCGAGAAGATTCCAGGATGTAAACTTTGCCCTAAGTATACTTTCCATGAAGGTATATGAGGAATCTCACCTTTTGCCAAGAGGACGCCAAAAAGTCCTGTAAGTGAGCCCAGTAGCTGGGGCCGTGTCCAAGATGAATAGGGTCTGGGGTTGGGGGAGTGAGCTGTGAAATAGCCCCCTCCCTTTCTCACCCATGGATTTCTAGACCAGAATGGAGCAAATGTGAGAAGAGGAGAGCTCCCTGTCTCCTTCCCTTGCCTTAGGCAGGACCTGAAAATGGTGTCTGGCCCGAGAAGCCCATGGTGAGTGGCCTGTGTGTGGCCATTTGAAACTGAGAGGGAAGAATCCAGATGCCTTCATCATAATTGATCCTCTTTCCTTTTCTGTGCACAACTTAGACTAACATTCTTGCGACTCTGGGGATTCCCTCCTGGATAACACTTGAGTTCAAGAGTTCCTGAATTGTAGCTCTGGGGGAAAATATCCTTAACTGTTTGTTTCTTAGAGAAGGAGGAAGCGAGTCTTCACAGTTTTGTCATCTTGCAGGTGGCAAACTAAAGTCCTGCCACAAAGGCTCGCGAGATCGTGGCCTCGTCCCACCTTGGTGATGTTATTTTGAGTTTCTGAACGGTACAGGTCTAAATGAATGGGAAACATTTGTTTTGTACTCCTACAAGGAGCAGAGTACGTGTACAGCACAGTGAGTGAATTAAGAGAGAAGAATCTGGGTCTGAAATATAATTCATGGACTCTCATTGGATGAAGACAACAATGGCCCCCCCTTTCCCTTAAGTCCATGAGAAGATGTTGTCTAGGACTTTGCGTCTTCTCTGAGAGTTAAGAGAAAGGAGGGGCCGTTGTTGTCTTGATCCAATGAGAGTCCATGAATTATATTTCAGACCCAGATTCTTCTGTCTTAATTGTTTTGAGAAATTTGGTGTGTCTTAAGCTCCTACTCCATTAACCTTTGCTCCCCTGAAAACGGATTGGATGAAGAAATCAGTGATAAGAGTTCGTGTGAGTAAAAAGCAACAGGACATAGAAGGTAGATGGGAAAGGGATAGGTTGTCTCAGTCCCAGAGACTGAGGGAGGAAGAAAAAATAAGTGGGGCCCACTTCTCACAAAGAACCTCCTGTTAGTGCTTTGTTAAACAGATTTTTGTGGCTTTTCCAGATTGGCTACTCCAAAACAACTGACTGATTTGGTCTAAACATCCTGCCAGCTCGGTGACATGTTCATTATCCAAGCCAACAGTTGGACTGAACTGACCCCTGGCTGGCTCAACTAATTCATCCCAGTAGACTCACAAGGAGTCCAGTGTAGATACAAACTGACTTTCCATCTCAGTTTCTCACTGACCCCTTACACAAATCCTGCATTCTAGACAGGTTGGCTTACTCAATACGCTCTTCTCACTGGCCCTGCTAATTCTTTTCATCCGTGCCTGAAATATTCTTTGCCAATCTAACTTGTACTTGTTATGCCATCCAAAAACCAACCAGGCAATATGGGCATTGTGCCCTCTGTCCCATCACTGTCCCTCTTCTCCCGATCTGCAACAATGATTCAGACACAGAGACTCTGCCCTCTCTCCCAAGAAGAATTAGTTCATTTTCTTCAGGAATCCAATCCTGGGGCTGAGCTGTCCTGATTGTTGGTAAGTGAGTGCAAATGAACCTGACTCACTGTATGTGTCTCCCTCAGACTATGATTAATATCCCAAACAACTATTCACCAGGAAATTGGTACATAGACCGAGGAATTTCACCACCTGCCCTGTCCCCTTCTCCTTTCTATTTTCTATATTTTGCTCCGGGATCAGTAATTAAATAGATTCTATTATTGCTCCTGAAAAGAGGGTGACAATCTACTTCTTTATGCCTTCCCTTATGATCCCTGCGATTCGCTTCCCAGACCATTACTCTCCTATGTATTTTATTTACTCCCATTACACCATAAGCTCTTGGAGGACATGGACTAAATTTTGTGTTTGTATTCATAGGACCTAATGCACTGTCATACATAGTTGGTACTTAATAAACATTATTCATTCATTCATTATTCTCCAAAGACCAATTCTTTTTTAAAATTTCTTTATTTTATTCCTATCTTATTCTAATAACAAATTTACACACAGGTTTTCTAAAGTTTCCTGATTCATGCTGTCTCCCTCCCCTCTTTCTTTCATTCTCCCAGAATTGATAAGCAATTCCATTGGGTTATACACATGTTATTACCCAGAACCTATTTCCATATTCATTCTTTGTAATAGAAATTCTTTTTATTCCTTTTTGTAAGAGAACAATCATAAAACCAAACACCCAAATAATATACCCAAAGAAACAAGTGATAAATCATATATTTTCATCTGCAATTATACTCCAACAGTTCTTTTTCTGTAGGTAGATAAATATCATTTTCTTAAGTCCCTTAGAATTGTCCTGAATCATTGCATTGCTGTTAGTAGTAAAGTCTATCCCATTTGATCATCCCACAATTGTATACTGTTCTGGTTCTGCTTATTTCACTCTGCATCAGTTCATGGAGATCTTTCCAGCTCTTTCTGAAATCACCCTGTTCATCATTCCTTAGAGCTCAATATATTCCATCACCATCATATACCACAATTTGTTCTGGCATTCCTCAATTGAGGAACACCTCTTGAGTTTCAAATTCGAAGACCAATTCTAATGGAAGGAATTAGGGATATCTATCCTAAGAATGAGATGATTGGGTGGGAAGATGAAAATGGCACTAGATACCTCTCTTCAAATATTTGAAGTCAAGTGGAAGAAGGGTTCAATTTATACTTCTTGGCCCCACAGGGAAGAATGGAGATGAAGGGAGAATGGAGGGGGATGCAAAGAAGCAAATAATCTGAAAGGGGGGGAAATGGTCCATTATAGTTATCCCAAAGGATAACAGGCTGCCTTTGGAAGGAGTGTTTTCTCTTTCGTTATTAGTCTTCAACAAAAGGCTGGATACCAATTCACTGGGGATGTTGCCTAAGGGATTATGGTGCCAGTAATCACTTAACTTGGTACCTTCTGAGGTCCTTTTCAACTTGGACATTTTATGATTCTCTGAGCTTTCACTGACCACCTGGTTCTCTTCTTTTTCTTTTTCTATCACCTACTTGCTGTCCTTCAGCACTTACTATTATTGATTGTTTTGTCTCACCAGTAGACGATAAGCTTTTCGATGACAGGGGTCTCATTTATTTATCTTCATATTCCTCCACAATGCCTACTATGAAATCTTACAGAGAATAAGTATTCCATAAACATTAAATTGATTGATGGATGGAATCTGAAGTCAATCTGCAAAAATCAAACTGATTGAATCCTTTGGTATAGACAGTGCTAATAATTAGCTGAAGAAACTGAATTTTTAAATTAAAAATTTATTTAATTAATTAATTGAAGAAACTGATTAAAAATACTTTCTCAAACAAATGTCACAGCATGGTATAGTCTAATGCTCATTACAGTCTATCTGGGGGAATCTTTGAAGACCTTGATCACACTGAGAAGTGTTCCAACTGGCAGTTGTTGGAGTGACTCTGCCACCCCAACATTCCATGGAAGATCGGAGGACTTGAAATGTCATGAAGAAAACTCTGATGAGAGTTTATGAGAACAAGAAGAAGGAGGCCCTTAAATTGTAAATAAGCCTTATGTTAAGATACTGGTGTGCAGTCTTTTTCAGTCTCATCTGACTCTTCATAACCTCATTTAGGATTTTCTTGGCAAAGATGCTAGAATGATTTGCCATTTCTTGTTCCAGCTTATTTTAAAGATGAGGAAACTGAGGCAAACAGAATGTCGTGACTTTCCTGGGGTCACATAGCTATTAAGTGTCTGAGGATAGATTTGAATTAAAATCTTCATGACTCCAGACCTGGACTCTATCCACTGTCTCACCTAGCTGGCCATTAGTATAATCAGACATAAAACTAATATATATATATATATATATGTGTGTGTGTGTGTGTGTGTGTGTGTGTGTGTGTGTGTGTGTGTGTCTAGGCAGCTTTTAAGTGCAATGAATTGTACTTCTCTTTGCCAGGCTTATGCCATCCTAAGGTCACAGAATTTAGAGCCAAAAGGGACCTTGGAGGCCATTTAGTCTCTTTATTTTACAGAACAAGAAATTGAGCCCAAATGAGGTAAAGTAATGAGCTTCAACACATAATTGCCAATCACCAGAGCCAAGATTTGAACCCAAGAACCCAAGTTCCAAATCAATTTTGTTTAACAAATATTTAGAAGTGGTTTGAGAGGCAGCAATGTGGTATAGTGGAGAGAATCCTAGACAAAGGAAAAGACAGACTTGAGTTCAAATTTCAGTTCAGATATTTACTTCCCTAAGCAAGTCAATTCAACTAGCAAAGCTTCAGTTTCCTCATCTGCAAAATGGGGATAATAATAGTATCTACCTCACAAGAGTGTTGTGAGGATCAAATGAAATAATGTGTAAGCCGCTTTGCAAGCTTTAAAGCAATATAGAAATGTTAGCTAGTAGTAGTAATCATAATAATAGTTCATAGGTATAGTAAAAGAGAAAAATATGAGATAAGATGTCTAAGCCAGGAAGACATGGCTGGACCATCGCTTGATTTCCTGAAAGGAAGAAAGGACAAGAGAGGAATTATTGGCTCCGTTAAGGAAGAAAAAAAAGATATTATGAAAATTTTACCACCAGGAATAAATCAAGGATTTAGAGCATAATTTCCCAGACGAATATGAACTTGGAAATTACTTGTAACATTGTTTTAATTGACAACTTGTAAAGGCAGCATAAATTTAAACGTGTTCCTGCTCATTTACTCCAACCCATAAAAACAAGCCCCTACTGGGAAAATTCAATTTTATTTGTTTTTAATCTATTGTAATTCAAGAGACATAGATTAAGCACCTACTATGTGCAAAGCATGAAGAATCATTCTGTTGAGGTGGTAGGGAGAAGGAAGGACCACATAACGATTCTGATCATTTGCTGCTTCTTTAAGATTTCAAGGGAAGAGAAAGGAGGATAATAGATTTAGAGCTTGCAAGCCCCTGGAGAAAAAAGCAGGGGCAGTGAGGTGGATCAGTGAATTAAGAGTCAGGCCTAGAATCTGAAGGTCCTGGGTTCAAATTTGACCTCAGACATTTCCTAGCTATGTGATCCAGGGCAAGTCACTTAACCCCAGTTGCTTAGCCCTGTAAGATGGAAGGTAAGAGTTTTTTAAAAAAGGAAATGAGCATTTAGCAAGTGCCTACTATGTGCCAGGCACTGTTAAGTACTTTACAAATATTATCTCATTTGGTCCTCACAATAACCTTGTTAGGTAGGTGTTATTATTCTTCTCATTTTACAGTTGAAGAATCTGAGACAGTCAGAGGTAAGGTGACTTGCCCAAGGTCAGACAGGCAGTTAGTTTCTGAGGCTAGACTTGAACTCAGGTCTTTCAGATGCTTAGTCCAGTCTCTCTACTGCACCACCTAGTTGCTTCCACTCATTATGGAGTCCTGGGACGTGAATTCACATTATATCCTAACCTTTGGGGCTTATTACTCATGTGACCTTGGGCAAGTCATTGCCATAGACTCAGGCTCCTCATCTATAAAATGTAAACATCAGACTAGATGGCTCTTCAGCTCCTAAATCTATAATTCATTGATCTAATTTAACTGCTTATTTTACAGATAAGGAAATGGATGTTTAGCAAGGGGCCATAAGCAAACAGAAAAGGGCCATCAGAACCATCTATCAATCAATTAATCAATAGATATTTATTGAATGTCTACTCTGCATCAATTAATTAGTCAATAGACATTTATGAAGTATCTACTATGTATCACGTATTGTGCTAAGATCTAGCAGCCAGATGCTGAGAATGAGAAAATAAAAATCAAATCCTCCGTGTCCTCGAGAAGCTTCTATTTTATAGGAGGGACATCAGGGTTAATAGGCATAAACACAGGCAAAGTCCATACAAAGCAGTTTCAAGGAGGAGGCACCAGAGACTGAGGCCTCATGACTTTTTTCTAGTCCCTGATTTTTGCAGGGAAGAAATTGAGATCCGGAGAAGTTCCTGATCCAAGATCACACAAGATGACTCCTAAGGGACCTGAGAGACTGTCTCGTCCAATCCCCTTATTTTCCATAAGATGAAACTGAGGAAAATAATTAAGTCATTGGTCCGAGGACACACAGGTAGCCTGTGTTCAAAAGTGATTCCAACACAAGTCATCTGATTCCACACTCTAGTCTTACTGCTTCTTCTTCATCCCTCATAATAGGAAGCATCTGGGTCCTGTCTCAAGAGTTGAACTTCTATAAGCAATGTAGGATCCTTGAAAGAGTGTTGGGCTGGGATCCAAAGACCTCCACCCTCCCACCCTTGCCTCTAACAAGGGGAGGGACCTTGGGCAAGGTGCTTCTAGAGGTCCCTTAATCCTTTGGGTTAAGGAGGAAAGTGCTACTCTGTTACCTCTATTCTAAAAGACAAAAGACCTATTGATGGTGTCCTATTGACTCTAAATCCTAGCAAGTTTGCCCTCTGTGATGAGCAATGGCACCTCTAACCTTGTCTGTAGTAGATCACTGCCTCTGGATGAGAATGGAAAAGGAGAGTATGGGGGGAAGCTGCTGACCAAAACCAATAATCTGGGCATGAGGCAAAGATTTCCCCAAGTGTCTCTCCAATCACAAAGAGCTTGTTGTTCCCAGCCCAAGGAAGTTCCAGATACAAAGTTGCTTCATGTATAGGTCCCAATTGAGCTTCTTTCCCCATGCCTCTCTCATTAAGAAGGTCACCAGCCTGTTGCTTCATTAATTAATTAATTAATTAATTAATTAATTTGCTCATTAATTAATTAATTCGTTTATTTATTTGTTTGTTTGTTTATTCATTCATTCATTCCTTTATTTATTCATTCACTCATTCATTCATACATTTATTCATTCATTCATTTGTTTGTTTGCTTATTCATTCATTCATTTGATTATTAATTCAGTAATTTATTTGTTTATTTATTTATTCATTTATTTATCTTTTTGCTTTAGAAGAATTTTATTTAATTAATTAATTTAGAATATTTTTCTATGGTTTTAAGGCAGTTCCTCCTTTTAAACAATAGTAACAAAAGAATTATTTATTGCTTCTTACAGGTGAGGGACTAATTAATCATTATACTCCTGGACCAAGTGAAAGCCATGAAATACTCTACACAATTTATTTTCTTTTTTAATGTTTGTCAAAATAGTATTTCCATTGATATTAAGACCTACTTAAGGGGGGGGGGGTTAACCACATGGTTCAGTGGATTGAAAGCCAGACTTGGAGATGGGAGGTTGTAGTTTCAAATCTGGCCTCAGACACTTCCTAGCTGTGTGTCCTTGGGCAAGTCATTTTACCCCCATTGACTAGCCCTTACTACTCTTCTGTCTTAGAAACAATGCACAGTATTGATGCTAAAATGGAAGGTGATGGTTATTTAAATAAAGAACTACTTAAATATTTGCTTGTAAATTAAGGGGAAAAAAAAGCCCCACCTCTTAAGAGAAAGGTTGGCATTTGTTACCTCTCTAATTCCCTTCCTTAGTTCTCATATTTTTAAACCCTTACCTTCTGTCTTAGAATTGATATTAAGTATTGGTTCCAAGACAGAAGAGTGGTAAGAGCTAAGCAATTGGGGTTAAATGACTTGTCCAGGTTATGAGAAAGAACACTACCACATCCAGAGAAAGAAACACAGAAGAAAAACATTTCCTTGATCACATGGTTCTATGGGAATATGATTAAGGATGTTGACTTTAAATGATCACTCTATTACAAATATTAATAATGTGGAAATAAGTTTTGGTTAATAATATATGTAAAGTGGCCAAAAATTGGAAAACGAGGGGATGCCCATCAATTGGGGAATGGCTGAACAAATTGTGGTATATGTTGGTGGTGGAATACTATTGTGCTAAAAGGAATAATAAAGTGGAGGAATTCCATGGAGACTGGAACAACCTCCAGGAAGGATGCAGAGTGAGAGGAGCAGAACCAGGAAATCATTATACACAGCGACTGATACATTGTAGTACAATCGAAGGTGATGGACTTCTCCATTAGTGTCAATGCAAAGTCCCTGAACAATCTGCAGGGATCTAAAAAACATTATCCACAAGCAGAGGATAAACTGTGAGAGTAAAAACACCTATGAAAAGCAACTGCCTGACTACAGGGGTGGAGGTGATAGGACTGAGGAGAGACTCCAAATGAACACTCTAATGCAAATACCAACAACATGGAAATGGGTTAGAAACAGGAACACATGTGATAACCAGTGGAATTGTGCGTCGGCTATGGGAGAGGGAAGGGTGGTGGGGGGGGGAAGGAAAAGAAAATGATCTTTGTTTCCAGTGAATAATGTTTGGAAATGACCAAATAAAATAATGTTAAGAAAATAAAAATTTAAAAAAAAATTTAAAGAGAAAAAAAATAATACATGTAAAAACCAGTTGAATTATTTGTTGACCATGGGAGGGGGGAGGGCAGAGGTGAGTGAAAGAATCATGTAACTATGGAAAAATATTCTAAATTAATTAAAATATATTTTAAATACCCCCCCCCCAATCAATGACTTGTCCAGGGACACACAACTAGGAAGTATCTGAAGCTAGGATCCTATGTCTCCAGGTCTGGCTCTCTATCCATCGAACCCCCTATCTGTCCCTCACCCCAATTCTCTTCCAATTCAATTTCCTTCATTTAGATGATTGTACTTTTCTGAAGAAAAAATTAATTTGAATATAGGATGTCTTAAAAGTCTTAGCCCAGTTTTAAGCTTTCATGGTTTATAAGCTATTTAATAGCTCCACTAATATTTGGGGGCTCATGATATGATGTTGTGCTTTAGTTGTTTTCAATCCTGTCCAATGCTTTGTGACCCATTTGGGTTTTCTTGGCAAAGATCCTGAAATGGTTTTTAATTTCCTTCTCTTTCTCTCATACTCTTTATAAGTGATGGAAAAAGCCATAAAAGGGGGTGGGGAGGTGAAGAGTATTCATGTTAAAGTAATGGATGGAATTAAGGAAGCCCAGAGTCTTAAGGGGACCTGGAAGCCATCTGGTCCAATTCACCACTGATAGTAATGATTACATACCTGTTGGGAAGTCATTTAGTCTTGTGGGAAGCCATCCATTGATATAGGGGACCGTAACCACCTGTTACATAACTTCCCTGGGCCTTGGTTTCTACAAATGTAAGACAAGAGAGTTAGATTAGACATTTCATAAGGTCCATTCTAGACCTAGGTCAATGACCCTGTGCATCGTATATCTTAAGACAGTCCTTCTCATTGTTGGGCAGTGTTGATAGGAAGCTTTTGCCTATATTAAGCCAAAATCCTTGTAATTTTATTTTAAACCCTTACCTTCTCTCATAGAATCAATACTAAGCATCAGTTCCAAGACAGAAGAGTAGTAAGGACTAGGCAATTAGTTGTGACTTGCCCAGGATCCCATGGTTAAGAAGTGTCTAAGTTCAAATTTGAACCCAGAACCTCCCAACTATAGGTCCAGCTCTTTAGCCACTGAACCACCTAACTGTCCCCCCTCCAAAGTCTTGTAATTTTCAGTTGAAATATAAATATTTAATGAATTCTTGAAGAGAATTAGGATTAGTACTAGGAAAAGTACAGAGATAAACGAGACATTTCCTTTCCTAACAGAACTTGTCAGCTCACTGCTGACAGACAGACAGACAACCAGTTCTCCTTTCTGGGACCAATTAGAATTCTAGTCCCTTCCCCATGTGACATCCTTCATTTCTTCCCCTAAGGGAACAAATTTTTAAACAGCTACAAAATGCAGACACTGTGCCAATCACTTTACAAATATTATCTTGCTTGATAGGTTTCCTTTCTTCCAGGTAAAACA
This sequence comes from Monodelphis domestica, assembly GCF_027887165.1. Taxonomy (NCBI): domain Eukaryota; kingdom Metazoa; phylum Chordata; class Mammalia; order Didelphimorphia; family Didelphidae; genus Monodelphis; species Monodelphis domestica. The sequence goes on along the minus strand of NC_077228.1, from coordinate 519,710,501 downwards.
TACTCAATTCCTTCCATCAGTCTCCCTGTGGCATGAGTACAAGTCTCTTCACCATCCTGGCTACCTTAAAGTGCCCTGGAATTGGATATTCTACTGAAGATGGTATCAGAAGGACACAGAATAATTCAGGCATAAATCACTTCTATCTACCACATCTCTATTACTGCGGTCAAAGGCACATTAGCAATTAATTGAGCTTCTATATTTTAATAGAGATACTTCTCTCCCTCTAGTTACTTTGTGGAGAAAGTATATTTTTTCTGCTGTTAAGTAGACATCAGGAAGACAGAGATGAAAAGCAGCAACCCATCTCTTGTCTGAGTTCTTCAGGACAATGCTGTCTAATATACAATAATTCTTTCCTTTAATGCCAGGCTTCTGGGTTTACAATTGAAAGAGTAAACATACGATAGTTAGCAGAGTCTTGATTCCTTTAGAAATTTTTCTTATGATTCCTTTTCCAGAGCTGAATTGAGCCACTCAAAAGTAGCCTGAAATTATACCTCAAACACAATCATTTTGTACCAAAGTATTTGTATTTTGATTTTGTTTGCTTGTTTTTGAGAAAGAGGCTGAGACAAAGAGTCCAAAAATCCTAGGAGAGCAGAGCGTGTGTGTGTGTGTGTGTGTGTGTGTGTGTGTGTGTGTGTGTGTGTGTGTGTGTGTGAGTGCATAGAGATTATACAGTTTGGCCTCCACATTTTAAAGGAGGATTTGAGGCCAAGGGAGAAGCAACTTTTCAGAGAGCACAGTTAGCCCTTGGCACGACAAACAAGAAATTGGTTGGCATCCTTGTCAGATCTTTCATTTCTTAAGTATGAAGATCACCTCCTCCCTTTTGATGATCAAGTCTGTTAAAAGATATTACCAGAAGAACATTCAATCTATTATCACATATGTAAGTGATTCCTTTAGCTTTTTTAAAACTCTTGTTTTCCATCTTATTTTTTAATCTTTTATTTTTTTATTTGAAAAATTTTATTTAATTTTGAATATTTTTCCATGGTTACATGATTCTGTCTTCCCTCTTAGAATCAATACTGAGCATTGATTCTGAGGCAGAAGAAAATCTTTAAGGCTAGGCAATTGGGGTCAGGTAACTTGCGAAAAGTCATACAGCCAGGAAGTGTTTGAGGCTAAATTTGAACCCAGGATCCCCTTGTCCAGACCTAGCTCTCTAGTCACTGAGTCACCTAGGTGCCCCTGATTCCTTTAGATTTTTTTGCAAGATCCCATTAGCAATAAGTAGTAGAAGAATTCAGCTGACACTATCCACTAGTGATGATCCACAACTTCATCCATGTCCAGGAGGCATTTATTCTGACTTTGGACTGCTTACATGGTTGGTGTGCTATTGTTGGACTAGTCAGCTTTTGCATGAGTCACAATGTGAGTGAGTGGGTGTGCAAAACTGGTAAGAATCTAAGATTCTTGCAGTGGTTGGGCTGGGGCAATCCAGAATTTTCCAACTTGTCTTCTCTAGTGTTATTGGTCATAACAGTGTATACTGTACCTCTGGGGAGCATATTTAGTCAAGAACTCATCCCAGACACTCTGCATTTCTTTTGGTTCCAAGATGAGGTCCCATATTGTTTGGGAGTTCAGGACAAAGGACAGCTCCAAGAGAAGTTATGAGTAGTGTGATGGTACAACTGGTAGATTCAGCCATAGAGTTGTACACCTAATAAAAGTGAATTTGAATTTTCTATACACATTCCCCTCCATTCAAGAGAGCTACTCAGTCATTAGCACAGAAAGTAACATCTTGGATTTGGAGTCAGGGAGTTCTGAATTCGAATTCTACCTCTGATATTACAACTGTATGAGTCTTGACAAATCACATAACTTTTCTGAGTTTTCTCATAGTTTTCTTAGTTTCCTCATCTGGAAAATTAAGTGGTTGTACTAGTTCTTCTAGAGGTCTCGTCTAGCTTCAAATCTCTGATCCTCCATTTCTCATGATTGACAATAGCATATCTAGTATCGGAAAAGATAAAACATTCCTGTACCATCAATGGAATGGTACAACTCAAGAAGGAAAAACAGACTTTTCCTTTGACTGAAGCCTGCATATATAATAAACATCTCACCAGGCTGTCTGGAAGAGTGGCTGCCACTTGTCCTTGTGAACATCAGCCCCCAGACATATCCTGAGACCAGCGACAAAGGCAATGTTAGAAAAACCCTTCTGCCTACAGGTGTTAGAAGTCAGACCTCCATTAGATGAGTTCACTCAGCTCCACTAACAGCTTCAGAAGACAAAATCAATGTCTTTCCATGGGGAACTAATGCTGTGACAGGATTTGATCTGCTGATAAAATGATCTCCAAAGAGATGATGATAAAAGGGAGTGCTTGGCATTTTTAAGTCTCTCTGGTTCTTTGCACTTGAACTTCGAACCCATGAGAACTTTGCCAATCAAATGGAGGTTTGCATGGAGAGCAGGGGAGAAGAAAGGTCAAAGCTAGTTGGATTGGGGAATGGTAGAAAAAGCTCTTGGGAGTTTTGAAGGGGGTAAGCATGGTGGATTGCATAAAGAGCTGGTTATAGTGGTCAGAAATAATGGATTTCAGTCTAACCTATGGACACATGCTGCTTGGGTGACCTTGGCCAAATCGCTTAACCTCTTACTTCTCTAGGCAACTCTCTAAGATTATAAATTGTACAAAGGTGTTGGGAAAGAGTTTCCTCTTCCTGGAGTTCCCTATATCAATTAAAGTGCAGGCCCATTCCATTCCATTCCTTCTTCTTCTCTCATTTAGATGAACTCACTGCACTATCATCCAGCTGAGACTTGCTCCCTTAGATCCCAAAGAGTATCATGAGAGGCTTTATCAAATGCCCTGCTGAAGACCAGATATTGTGTACCTTGCATTTCATGGATTTGTCAGGCTAGCAACCTTTTCCCAAAATAAATGAGCTTATTTTGACATGACAAGTTCTAGGTTTTCTCTTTCTAGGTTCTCATAAAACATTATCTTTAATAGTGAAGCCTAGAATTTTGTCAGCCTAGAACTTAAAAAGTAAGTTCATGGGATTATAGGCAAAGGGATTTACATATTTCTCCTTTCACAAAAAAAAAACAGTATAAAATTGCTTATTCAATTCCTCTAAAACCCCACTGCCCACCAGAAGCTTTTCCCACTTGCCCTTAATGCGAATGCCTTACATTTCCAATTTATCTTAGATATCTAATTTTACACACTTATTTGCAGGTTGTATCCCCCATGAAACACTGAGTTCCTTGAGAACAAGGACTGGTTTTGGCTTACTTTATACCCCCAGGATTTAGTACAGTACTTGGAACACAGTAGGCATTTAATAAATACTGTTCAACTTGGCTTGCCTGCACTTCTCCTTTTCTCCACATTTTTTAAAAGACTGCTGACAGCAAGTTTCAGAATCACATCTCCATGTTCTTTCTGTACCCTGGGGTATAATTCATCTGGGCCTGCTGACCCAAGTTCATTGAGGGCTTGTTAAACACTCTCTTACCATCTCCTTGTACATTTTCTGTTTCAATGTCTTGTTAACTCCTTTGCTTCTCTGCTTCTTAGTTCGGAGAGTATTCTTGGCTAAGAAAACAACCTAAACAAATATTGCATTTCCTTCCATTTTTTTCTTCATCCTTGAAAGTGGTCACATGGAAGGGGATTTTGACTTTTTATTCCCAGTATTAGGAGACAGAAATAGGAGCAATATTTGTAAGTTCTTGAGATTGATTTAAGCTATGCTAAATCTTTTATTTTTACTATTTTAAGCTATATTTAAGCCTTGATGCATGGGAAAAATGCTAACAATTAAGACTATTGTGAACTGGAATGGACTAGCTTGGGAGGTGACAGATTCTACTTCATTGTGGGCTTCTTGAAAAGGCTGGATTGCCACGTATTCAGAAAGTTATGATACAGACTTATTTTGGGTATATGATGCATGAGGGTCTCTTCCATGTTTAAAATTCTGTGATCTCATCCACTCAAAAGATTAGTCCTATCACTCTTTCCATTTTTACTCCCAAAATGATTTTTAAAAAATTAAATATTTTTGTTATCTTTCATATTTCAACCTCAGGTCAGGCTAGGCATATTTTATGGTTTAAAATTTTTTATTGATATCATTTTTTTATATTGCCTAAATTCTCCCTGTAGCCCATTTCACCCTTCTCAGAGTTGGATTGTCTATATAGAAATCATTAAAAAACAAACCTCTTCCCATTGGACTCTGAGCTCCTTGAGAGCAAGGATTGTTTGACTTTCTTTGCCGTGCTTAGTTTAAGCTTGGCTCCTAGCAGGTCCTTAATAAATATTAATTGACTTACTCTGTTGCTCTTCTTATGGGATTATCTCACCTGTTTCCATTAATTCTTGGTTATTTTCCCTTGCTTCTATCTTCTGTTTATATATTTCCAAATTTTTATTTTATTGATGAGCTTCCTGTGTGACCACATCAATATTCTTAGACGGTTTCCATCTTTTCTATTTGGGTTTGCATGCTTAGAATTTTAATCTTTAGTTTTTGGTCTCTTGGTCTGAATTGCATTTTAGAATCTGTCTTCAGTGCTTAGATATCTTGTCTCTGAACATTTTTGTCATTCTCTCTCTACATCTATCACAAGATATGTAATGGCATGCAACTTCCTCCTAAGCTCCCTATCATTTCCTCTTCACTGACTAGTTATTTGTCGAAGTCAGGGCCAAAATGGCAGGTTTCTTTTGACATTTTTTCCTATCTTTTGAAAGACGAGCATAGCGAAAAATCAAGTCATGATGTGATATTATTGGGCAGTGATCCCTAGCAGAGACCTACCTAGGGACAGGAGAAAGCCTAACTCAGTAGATGGCTATTAGGATTTTCAATACCTTAATGACTGAGGAATTTGCTTTAGAGAAGTAGATTCCCCTCGTTGACTCTGTGTTCACAAGATGAAACATTCTCATTTAAATCTCTCAGTACCATTAACTTGCTCAGCAAATACTTTCCTTCCAGACTGTCTAATGACAGTCTTCAAGTAGGAATAGGTAAATTGCTTCCAGATATTGAAATAGTGGAGTCATGGGATCTTAGGGTTTATACTTTGAAAGGGCCTTAGGCATGACCAAGGTCAATATGCTCAAATTTCAGAAAATCAAGCAGAGACTCAGAAAATTTAAGTGACTTGTCTGAGGTCTTATAATTAGCAAATTATAGAGGAAACATTTGAACCCAGATCATCTCTCTAGAAATATGATGACATCCCAAAGAACAAAACAGATATGATTTAAGAGGTCACAATGGCGGATCATTCAACCCTTTGGCAAACCTTTGACCATAGTGGACACAAAAGCTACTTTAGAGTGAGGGTGGTGGACCAGTAAACCACATGACACTTAGTCCTTTTGGAGCATGGCTTGTTCCCATTATCTACCTAGTTCTCCTTATACCCTCTAACCCTAAAAAAGGGCAGGGGACATTCATTAGAAGGCCCAGTTTCAGTTCGACTGACTAATTACTTGTGTTGTAATGATCAACCTGACTAATTTATCACCTCTTTGAACATTTAATTAGCCAGCAGTGCAAGACAATTAGGTTCTGAATTAGGATAAATCAGACTGCTAGCTTAGCAGCTCTAAAGAAAGACACAGAAACTATAATGAATTATAACAACCAAAATATTTCACGCTGGCCAGCATCAAAAAGCAAGAATCCAAATAAAGTTCACCAGTCTTACCTGATAGGTCCTTGGAGGAAATAAATATGAGTCTCTTTGTAGTTTAGCAAAGACATAGGGCAACCAGGAAACTTTGGAGGAAAAACAAATCTTCTTAAGTAGCAAGTCTGTTTTCTTTTACTTTTTTTTTTTTTAAACTAGGCTTTTCCTGGCTATGAAATATGGGATGGTGAAAGGATAATGGTGATAGCATTGTGCACTGATTTTGGAGTCAAAGGACCTGGATTCATACCCTAAATCTGATGATTATTACCTATGTGATCATAAAAAAGACACTTAACCTCCTTAGATCTCAGTTTCCTCAACTGTAAAATGAGTTATTGGACAAGATAACTTATAACATTCCTTTTAGTTCTGGATCTATGCTTCTAACACTTAGTAACTTAGCAGAGATTGACAAACAGACTTAAGGATCCACCATGTTGACATTTACAATTTTCACCTCTAATTTGTCCATCAACAAAGAGGACATGATCATTACATGGATATACTTACACAGAAAGATCACAGAATGTGAAAGCCAGGAAAGACCTTTGAATCCATCTTATTCAGTGCTTCTATTTTATAAAGAAAGAAATTGAGACCCAGAGATGGGAAAGAAATTGATCAAGATAGAGATGCAAAACTAATCACCTCTCTGACTCCAAATCCAGTACCTTTTCTATTACAGTGTCCTGGGTAATGGAGGACAAATGAGAAAGTTGAGAACACAGCCAATAATGGAATGCTGTAAGGATCTTCAGTTTTAGACTGTCAAAGAAATAGTCAGTGTTGGATATTCTTTTTAAGTAGATATTTGCATTCACATGGGATGGTAAAGTGGAAAAGAATGTTGGCTCTGTATTCAAAGAACTTGGTTTCAAAACCCACATTTACTGCAAATTATTTCAAGAAGATATTTCATGTTTTCCTCTATTTTTTTATTGCTTTGATTCTGCTTTATCTTTTTTTATTTCTCAAGAAATCATTAGTTTCTAGATTGTCATTTTTAATTTTTAAAGCTTGATTTTCCTCTGTCAGTTTTTGGTTCTCTTTTTTCAATGGATCCATTTCTTTTTGCACCACTTTCCTTTCTCCTTGCATCACTTTCATTTCTCTTTCCCATTTTCCTCTGCTTCTCTTGATTGGTTTTTAAAGTCCTTTTTGAGTTTTTCCAGAATCTTTGTCCAATTCATATTTTTCTTTTGGACTTTGGGTATATTTCCTTTGCTTTCACTGTCCCCTTCTGTGTCTGTGCCTTTCTCTTTGTCTCCATAAAATTTCATTAGATTTAGGTGCTTTTTTGTTGTTTTCTGATTTTTCCTATATTCTAGTTAGTCTTGGCGGGGGGGGGGGGTGATGTAATGGTCTGAGGGCTGAGAGTTCTGAGAGCTCTCTCCCCATGCTGATTCAACTTACCCTTGTGATACTGATAGCTTAAAGCCTTGCCTCAGTCTTAGATGTAAGCTTTTGATCTCACTCTGATCTTCATCAGTTCAAGGACTGATCAAATTCTAGTCTCAGGTTTAGTTTCAAGTCTTTGGTCTCACTGTGTACTTGATCCAATCAGGCACACTCTTAATTGCCCTGACTTGGAGCTCTTCCCTGAGCTTTAGGCAAACCGATCAGTACTTAGTACTTTGTACTATCATCTACCCCAAAGTGTGAATTAAGTCCTTTTCCCAAGGCCAGACTAGAATTCCCTGGTTTGGGGCTATGGATTTCTCCAAAGGTTTGAAAATTTCAAGGGCTATGGGTTGGTTTGTACCTCTGTTTACTCAGGCAGGGTCTCAGGATCTGGATGTTGCCTTGGGCATAGGGTCCTGAACCTCAGACAGCAGATGTGAGGTGGGGGTGTGTAGCTCACTCTTGGCTTGTTCTTCCCTTCTTGCTCCAGCTTCTTGCTGGGTCTGCTCTTCTCTCACCCCTGTGCCTATGTTTGTTGCCAACTTTTTGGGTTTTTCTTCTATTGAAAGTTGTTTTTCTCTGTCTCCTTGTTGATTCTTCCACTCCTGTATTCATTTCATGATGATATTTTAACCATTGGCTTGAGAGGATTCTCATGGTGGTACAGAGCTGCTGCAGATTACTCTGCCATCTACTGCAAATTATTTCATTTTTGGGGGGGGGGATTCAGCTTACTCATGTAAAAGTTTGCTAATTGGACAAAATGGTCTCTGATGTCCCCCTTCCAGCTCTAGATCTGGGATCTTGTGAAATGAACAATATAAAATGGCAGATAATTCCAAAATCTTGATTTCATTTTTAAAACTTGCCTCCTGATTTGAAGAGGTTTGTTTGTTTTTTTGTGGTCATTTGTGGTCATTCCTTATGAATTTTTAGAGCACACACTTATTGCCAGTGAATGACCACACGTGACCCAGATTTGTATTGGAGAATTGTGTAAAATTAATCTGGGAAATCTGCTGTGACTTAACCACAAACTGGTCTTTAACTTTCAGGTTCATAAAATGGGCATCAAGATATCTTCCATGTCTGCTCCACCATAGTGACACAAAGGCAAATCTGACCAGAAATAAGGATGAACTTTCAGTCTAAAATGAAAGCATCTCTACTCCAATTCCAAATCTTATCTTTATGTAATAAAGGTTTATGAGAAGGGAAAGATGAGCTTTTATGCAATAACTATTAGATCAGACTAATAAGCCAGGACCACTGATTGGATGAGGTATGGGATATAGCTCCATCTTTGTCAATTGAGCAACCAAGCAACAAGGCTTTATTAAGTACCTACAATGAGACTGCCACAGTTCTAGGCACTGGGGATACAAAGACAGAAATTAAATGGTTTTTGTCTTCTCAGTGTGTCCATTCCAACAGAGGAGACAGCCTGTACATATAAAGGTACATGTAAATATTTATACAGAGTGATTTCAAGTTCTGAGTATCGTATCAGATAAAGATCTGGCTTCAGAGTAAAGAAGACAAGTCTTACATCTGATACATACTGGCATACTAACGCTGGTTTTGTCGTTCAGTCATTTCAGTTGTGTTTGACTCTTTGTGACCCCCATTTGAGGTTTTCTTAGCAAAGGTACTGAAATGATTAACCATTTCCTCCTCTAGGTCATTTTATTTTTTTATTAAAACCCTTACCTTCCATCTTGGAATCAATACAAGGCAGAAGAGTGGTAAGAGATAGGCAATGGGGGTTAAGTGACTTGCCCAGGGTCACACAGCTGGGAAGTGATTGAGGCCAGATTTGAACCTAGGACCTCCCATCTCTAAGCCTGGCTCTCAATTCACTGAGCTACCCAGCTGCCCCCTTTAGCTCATTTTACAAATGTGAAACTGAGGCAATTAGGGTTAAGTGACTTGTCTAGGGTCACATAGCTAGTTATTGTCTGAGTCTGGATTTGAATTCAAGTCCTCAACTCCAGGAGACCTATGCTTTTTACACTGCAAAACTTAGCTGCCCTGGGGAAGCTACTTAATTGTTTTCAGTGATCTGGAAAATTTCCTAAGACAGTGGTTCTCAAAGTACAGTCCAGGGACCTTTGGGGGATCCCAAGGACATTTCAGGGGTTCTATAAAACTAAAAACTATTTTCAAAATAACACTAGGATGCTTAATTTCAAATATGGTAAATTTTGAAACATATAACATGTAAACAAAAGCCTTTTGAGGTTACCAATCATACTTCAAAATGTAATTTGGTAATCATTTGTCTAAGAAAATAAGTTGCTAAGGAGGTACCAATCTGTATTGTAGAGGATATACCACATAGAGAGCTCCTTATGCTGATGACATCACAGGATTGGTCCAAATCAAACACAAGGTAATTTTTGAGGTGGGGTAGTAGTATCCAGAGGGATCAGAAGCAGTGCTCGAGCTGAACTTTAGAAAAAAGCTGGGGACTCTTAGAGGCAGAGGTGATTGAATATCAACCCATGAACCATTTTTATTATGTTCCAGACACATCTATAAGATTAGATTTTATTCAGCAATCCACATCAAAGACTCTAATCAATTAAATGATCGATCAACAAGCATTCTTTGGGCATTTCCATGTTCCAACCATTCCGGGTTACACTCCAGGGATACAAAGACAAAAATGAAATGTATCTAGCTCTCTGGGAACCAGGAACCTCTCCAGGAACAGTTTATTGAGGGAGACCACATATACATGTAAGCATTTATTAAGCACCTACCAGCCAGTCATTGTGCTTGGTGATGGGAAGACAAAGACAAAAATAGAACACTCCTTGCCTTTAAGAACCTTATGTTCTCTTGGGGGTAGTGGAGGGGGGAGGATATAGAGAAGTATTAAAGGAATATGTACAAAACAAATGTAAGATAAATTCTCCAGCCAGACCAGGAGAAATCTGTCTCAGATCATCAACATTAAGATTCTGGAAGCAATCATTGGTCTAGAGTTCACTCTAGGAAAAGAGACTCTTTCCAACTTTCGCCATCTTTATAGAAAAATGTTTTCCCCTGTCATCTTCCTTGTACTATGAATAGAGTGGATTGGGGTTTGGGATCATGTGGCTACACAGAGCTGTAACTAGGTGCTCTTTCATTTAGGGGGAAAATAGTATAGGAGAAAAAGGAGGCAATGGTACAGAAGACAAGCTGAGGGGCCACAAGAATGGTGGCAAGGTGGAGGAGGGTCCAGCTGAGATATATTTGAGTCACAAGAGGTAGTAGCCCATGGCCAGAAGAAGCCCGTAAGGGGATGTTGAGGGATAGCAATCACTCAGGGAAGGAAGCACTCCCTCCTGATGCAAAAGCATCTTTGTTGTTCAGTCATTTCAGTCATGTCCAACTCTTCATGACCGCATTTGGAGTTTCTAGGCAAAGATACTTGAGTGGTTTGCTTTTTCCTTCTCCAGATCATTTGACAGATGAGGAACAGAGGCCAATGTGCTTAAATGATGTAAGAACGGGGTCACAGATTTAGTAAGTGTTGGAATCTGGATTTGAACCCATGAAAAGGAGTCTACCTGAGACAAAGCCCAGTTCTTTCCATATTATTGACAGCTTTGGCTCCAAGGGACTCTGAAGGGAGAAAATTTACCTGTAAAGGCATGGAACTTGGCAGCAGAGATAAGTCATATTGTTTTAGGAAAGAATTCCAAGTGTGCTTTCCATGGGCATATTTAAAGCCAATTAGTCCAGTCTGCATTGTTTTTCCAAATTGCATCATATCATCACTTCATTAAAAATCCTCCAATTAAGAGGGAGGGGGGAGTTCTTACAGCAAAGCAATCTGTCCATATTAGCCCGATGCTTTCAAATTAGAGACTAAATTACAGATTCCCTGTTTCCATGAGAACCACAACATTTCTCAGCCTGTTAAAATTATTAACTCAGAGAACATGCATCTTCTTAAACTCGGCCAGTTATTTGTCTAGTGCCACACAGGCACAGCGGCGGCGGGGCCTCAAGTGAACTCTATTAATCACCAAGCTAGGAAAGTGGAGCAACTGGAGAGGGAGCAGGAAGCCAGGCCTTTCCTTCTGACAGCAATGGCAAGTGACTGTGATCCATTTTAATGTCCAACTCCATCTTTCTTTTGGAAGGGAGAGGAAAAGGAAGGCTGAGAAGTCCCCAGAGGAAAAATCATCTGTGAAAGCAATAGGCACTTGGAACATGTCAAAGATGGCATGTGGGTCATAACTCAATTGAAGATGGAACCATATTCCGTGTCTCATCCCATCAGTTGCCATTTCTTCCTCTGTAATATATCTTGACTCTTTCACCTTCATTCTCCTCACTTGACAACCACCCTATTCCAGGCCCTTACCACCACTTACAATCAGAAATTATTTTCTCTGCTTCCCAAGCTCTCCCTTCTCCAATCCATCCTCCATCCAATCCACATGACTAGTGAAATCATCTTCCAAAGGCCCAGTTCTGGCCACGGTACTCCTCCACTAAAAAAAAGAAAAATCTTGTGATTCTCCCTGACACAAAATTATAGATCAAAAGTTGGAAAGGTCCCTGGGTGAGCCCTCCCCTTTTACATGTGAGGAAACTGAGGCTTAGGGAGATGCGTAGTTATTATTCCCATTTTATAGATGAGAACACTTAGAATCAGATTATGATCACAGTGAGCAAGTAGCAAAAAAAGTGAGCTGATTCCAAGACTAATTCTCTGCTTTTCAGAATTTCAGGCTGATCTTTCCCTGACATCCTAGTCACCTAGAATAAAGAGAATCAGGACCTTGGCACATTGATTGTAAAGGACATTACACCTTCCCCTGTCCCCCTATTTATTCATGAATTATTATCAAAGGGAGATTTCTTGACATTGACATTCTACAATACTGAAGAAAGAATTCGTGATGAGTGGGAAGATGGAGATAGAGACACAACAGTTTCAGGAATTAAGGAGGCCCATGGTATATCATGGTATATGCAAAAATATTGAGCTCAGGATCAAAGAGAGGCAGAGACATCCAGGATGCAGATCTGCCCTGGTTCTACCATCCTTCTGAGTTCTCAGTCTTCACTTTTACTGAACATCATGTTTTTTTCTATAGTTTCCAGAGGCTGGAGTCCATGCCTTCTATTGCTTGGAAGTCATAGTATGGCTCTTGGGACAGTTTGCTGTACAACTTGCTTTGCTGATGATGTTGATTATTGTATAATATTTCTATTACTATATACATTGTTCTACTGGTTCTACTCACTTCACTTTGCATCAGTTTATATGTCTTTCTAGGTTTTTTTTCTGAATTTGTCCTGTTTATCATTTCTTATGGCTCAATAGTATTCCTCTACAACCATTGACCACAACTTATTCAGCCATTCCCCAAATGATAGGCAAACCCTCAGTTTCCAATTCTTTGCAATTACAAAAAGAGCTGCTAAGGATATTCTAGTACAGAGAGGTCCTTCCCCCTTATCTCCGATCTCTTTGGGATACAGAATCAATAGTGATATTGTTGAGTAAAAGGGTATGCCGAGTTTTATGGTCCTTTGAATCTGGTTCCATAGTGCTCTCCAGAATGGTTGTTTTGGTTTGCAGTTCCACCAACAGTATATTAGTGTCCCAAATTTTCCCTACTCCCTCTAACATTTTCCCTTTCCTTTTTGGTCATGTTAGCCAATCTTATAGGTATGAAGTGGTATCTCAGAGTTGTTTTAATTTATAGTTCTCTAATCAATAGTAATTTGGAGCATTTTTCTTATGATTATGGATAGTTTTCATTTCTTCCTCTGAAAAATGCTTGCTCATATCCATTGCTAAAAACTTGTTTGCATGTGAGTGGTTATATATGAGAAGTAACTTGTGGGCAAGATTTAAGAGCCTTGGAAATGCCACTACATCAATGGTTTAATATTAGTAAAAATAATTTATATTTTGTAAACTTCTTCCCTCACATTAAATCTATGAAATGTATAGTTACAAGTATTTTACTCATTTTCAGGTAAAGAAACCAAGTATCAGAAAGATTAGACAACATGTCCAAGGTCAAACAAGCAATAAATGCCACAGGAAGGAATTGTAGTCGGGTCTACTAACTTTAAGTCAAGTGGTCTCTCCATGACATTATGTTCCCCTTATCCCAAATTTGTACCTAAACAGCAAATAGATCTTTAGAAAAGGGGGGAAAAGTCAATTAAAATTCTGTAGAATTTTAGATTCTTATTCCTACAAGCCTAATGAAAGTTTTATCTACTGAACTGTGTACCAAAATCACATTTCCATTTGGGGATATGACAAGTCACCAAATCCTGGTTGGTAGGATGGCCCCTTCAACTGCATGGAATTCTTCTTAGGCTACTCCTTGCTGCCTATCTATCTGTTAGCGACAATAATCAGGATCAATAATGGAATGGATGGTTTCCATTTAATTGTACTGTCCTGTAAGAGCCAGAATTTGATAAGTTGACACTAGAGATCATTTTACTTAAAACCAAAATAAAACTCAAATCTGCCTGCTTCAGAAGGATTGAATGCAACATTTCAGAATGTTGAATGGCATGATAACTCCCAATGAAAACATTCTGGAAAGTAGCAGAATTAAACAATCATCAAACATTTACAAAGCAAACATCAAACATCAAATCTCCTATATGCCAGGTATTATGCTGCATGCTGGAAATATACAAACAACCAATGAAACAACCCTTATTATACCAGGGACCTGGGCCAGCTAGGTGGCATAGTGGATAGAGCACAGGACTTATAATCAGGAAGAAACATCTTTATGAGTTCATATCTGGCCTCAGTACTAACTATGTGACCCTAAGCAAGTCACTGAATCCTGTTGGTCTCAGTTTCCTCATCTGTACTGTAAAATGAGCTGGAGAAGGACATAACAAACCACTCCAGTATCTTTGCCAAGAAAATCCCAAATGGAGTCATGAAGATTCAGATATAACTGAAACAATAATGGCAAAGACAAGGAACTTACCTTCTATCAGGAGAGACAATATGTACATAAATAAGAAAACTACCAAATTCCTCCCAAATCTCATTTTAGGGAGGGATAGTACTAAAGGGTCAAGAAAACCTGGTTGCTTGAGCTAAGTCTTGAAAGAAACCAGGGACTCTAAGGGATGGACATGAAACAAGAGAAGAGTATACACCTAGGGACAGACAACGTGGGAAAACTAAAAAAGATCTGATAGTGAAATAAAATAGCAAGATGATATCAAGTGCCTACTATGTGCTCACCCTCAATGCCTTGAGATGTTCTCATTTTTAATGTCTGTATTACCAGGCCCCAACACAATGCCTTGAACATAGTAAATACTTAATATTTGTTTAATTGAATCAAATGGATTGAATTGAATCAAGCTGACTTGAGTTGAATTGAATTTATTTGATTTGAATTGATTTGACTGTTCTTCCTTCCTTCCTGGGTTTAGGGAAAAAAGCAACACATTTTGAGCCTTGGCCTTTCAGAGAGCAGGCAGCTCTGAAATTGGCTAAGAAGGAAAAGATGGATCTCTTTTTAAGTCTGGTAGAGCCAAGCTATGAAGAGTCTACTAATTACCTGTGCTTGCATGGATTCACCAAAGGCAGAAGAGAACAGAGATCTTTAAAGGAGGTAACACAGTTGAGCAAGGGTGAGCCCTTGCTGACTATCCAGTGACTGGAACCAGGTGCTTTGGCTCACTTCTGAAGTCTGAAGACAAGGGAAATGGATGTAAATGCAATGATTATAGACCTTTGGTGGCTCCCGGATGCAATCACAATGTACACTTCTGTTGCCACTGGGGGGCTCTATCAGCAGACTGGTTTCTAGGTCTGAGCCTTGCCATAGATGGGAGAGATGGGAGGAGGGGGGCTAACAGAAAGTGGCCTATTTCTCAGGCTAACAGGTGGAGAAGATTAAAAAAAATCCACTGCTTTCTCTCTGCCAACTAGTATCCTGGGAGCTTGGCCATCCCTAAGATAAGGGATTAACACTATCCTCTTCAGTGGGGGAAAAAAAAGATCCAAAGGAGAGGAGAAAATGTAGCTCCTGCTCATTGACTTTTGGTGAGATTGTTTGAATAAACAAAAAGAATCTTTAGGATGTCAGAGCTGTTAGAGATCATCAAATCCAAGTTTGTCTTTGTACAGATAGGGAAACTGAGGTTCACAGGCTTGTGACATCGCAATGTCACATGGAGGGTGAGTGCCAGAGTCCCTGCTTAACACTAGCCCACTGATCTTCCCTTCCTCCTTCTCTGCATCCACACTAGCACCATTGTGGTAAATATTCCAGTGAGGAGAGCCAGCAGGAAACAGGCAGCTCCCCAGGTGATCTGCTGTCAGTGGAATGCATTGGGTTATTATTATTTTTTCCTACTTCTGTTTATGGGGCTGCTACAACAATGGATCTCTTTCCCTAGTTACATCTTGCTTTGACCAGTGTAAAAAAAATAATTTCTATTCCCTGAGTGCCTGCCCACTCTTTGTGAGATCTGGGTGTGGTAGAGCTCACAAGTATGCTAGAACCCAGCAGTGTGCAGGCGTGGGAGAGTGGCAAGACCAGAGCTGAGCAGAAGGCACATGTTCACTGTATGCTCCATGGAATGGACTCTGATCAGGCTCAACGATCAGAATTGCACCATGATAATAAGCTGAATTTCTGTGGTGCTTTCAGGCATCCATGTTGTCTTTACTATAGCCCTGTGAGGTCAACAATTGGCATATTATTATGATACCCATTTTATGGATCAGGAAACTGGGTCTGAGGAGGTTAACAACTGGTCATACTGCTTGTAAGTGTTTGATGTAGGATTAGAACCCAACATTCTCGACTTGGGGTCCATCTCCGTTCTTTCTACTTGGTGTCATGTCTCCTGCCATCTATATAACTGTGGGCAATTCTCTCCCAAGAGCTCCTTGAGGGCAGATATAGCTTCATTTTTTCCTTTGTATTCCTGTTTCCCAGACACATAGGAACTGCTCAATAAATGCTTCTTGTTGAATTATGAACTCCTCCGAGACACATAAGCTTCTTGATGGCAAATATCTCATGCTTGCTTTCATATCCTTGGTGCCAGGCAAACGGTAGGCACTAACTAAATGTTTGCTGTTGAATTGTGAGTTCTTTCAACATTACATTCACTCATGAAGGGCAGAGATTGATTCACATTTTGTCTTGGGATACACAGTGCCTGGTGTAGCACATGACACTTAGTAGGTACATGATAAAAATGTCTTCGCTAATTGATTAATTGATATCATCTCATCTCTGTGGGACTCATTTTCATGATTTGTCAACCTACAGGATTGGCCCAGATGATCTCGAGCATCCTTGGCAGTTCTGAGATTCTAGGCTTCCCGTGAGTTTATAACTGGTCCGTCCATTTAGCTTAATTGTTTTAGACTCAGGTTCTCCAGGACAAATACCAAGTGGATAATCCACATACAGACACTGAGAGCTGACCACATGCTTTAGAGAATTCAACTGTTTGTTCTCCAACAGGGGATTTGCGTCAAGCCTGAGTTATTTTTAAAGACAGACAAAGCCTCAAGTATCAACCCTCGATTAGCTCCTTGATGTAGCAAAGAACCAAGGGCTGGAAAAACACAGGAGGATAATAACAACCTACACAGAAAGGTATTGAGCATGAGACAATTACCAAGAGTAATTTGTTTCTGGGAAACCCACTCTCCACTGTCCTTGGATTCCAAAGGGGAACTAGCAGAGGGAGCCAAGACAGTTCTTTATTTCATTCCTGAATGAAGCTTCGTATTTTCTTCACTGCTGACCTCTTGATAGAGAAACAGTGTGCCTCCTTTGTCCTGGCAAAAACTCAGGCTAAAGGGCACTTTGAACACAAAGGCAGAGTCCAGGGTCCACTAGAATTCTGGGAGCAGGCAGGACTTCTCATCCAGATGGATGTGCCTCTGGGGCAGTGGACCAGGGATAGTGTGAGCACTCTGAGAAAAAATTTAATCCAACTTGTTTGACTGATAAGCACCGAGGCAGGGTGGATTGGTGAATGAACTAGAAGTCAGTTAGACATGGGTTCATGTTCAATCTATGACATCCTGGCTGTGGGGCCCTGGACAAGTGAATTTCTTTCAAGAAGCTAGGATAATTCCTAAGAGTCTAGGTTGCATAGCAGGTGCCAAGCTGCTTTGATAGGAGGAGCTCCCTTACCGGATTTTTCTTGTATCAATGAAACCACATATCTAGTAAAAAATATTAGATATAATTAAATATATAGCATATATTTCAATAGATACATATGTGTATAAAACATGAGGAAGATGTGGATATGCCATTTATGTGTATAAATACAGATGGATCCAGATAGAAAGATTGATGGATGGATAGTAAGATAGACAGAGAGAGAGAGACCAAGAGACCGAGAGACCAAGAGACGGACAAGACAGACAGACAGATGGACAGACAGACAGAGATAGAGATAGAGACCAAGAGCTAGACAAGACAGACAGCTAGTTAGACAGATAGGCAGACAGAATATAGACACAGACAGACAGACAGAGATAGAGAGAGAGAGACCAAGAGATAGACAAGACAGACAGAGAGATAGTTAGGCAGATAGACAGGCAGACAGAATATAGACACAGACAGACAGACAGAGATAGAGAGAGAGAGACCAAGAGATAGACAAGACAGACAGAGAGATAGATAGTTAGGCAGATAGACAGGCAGACAGAATATAGACACAGACAGACAGACAGACAGACAGACACATAGATGGCCACCTGGCTGGCTGGCTAGCCAGCTGCATGAATGGATGGATGGATTTTGGATGGATGGATGGATGGTTGGGAAAATAGATAAATATGGATAAGAACTATGACTTCATTGTTCTGGGAAACTCCTATGTGATGCAACTTTTCAGAAACTTATAGACTTTCAAGAGCTACTTAGCCCAGGAGAAGTTCAGAGACTTGCCACATGCCACATAGCCTAAATGTGTTAGAACTTCAACTTGAATGTAAATCTTCCAAGCTGCAAGGCTAACTCTAAACACTATGCACATTGCTCTCC
The DNA here is from genome assembly GCF_027887165.1 of Monodelphis domestica. Taxonomy (NCBI): domain Eukaryota; kingdom Metazoa; phylum Chordata; class Mammalia; order Didelphimorphia; family Didelphidae; genus Monodelphis; species Monodelphis domestica. The sequence continues at coordinate 519,692,372 of NC_077228.1, read as the reverse complement.
CCACCTTCTCTCTTGTGTGTGCATTTGTATATATGCACTTTGGACCTCTCTGTCTCCAACCCTTGGCCTCTATCAGGGTCCTAGTGTGAGTCTTCTTTCCCACAGGACTCTGTCCTCAACTTGCTGCTAAACAATTTCTCCTAAAGTGGTAGCTTATAATAGCTGATCATATTATCTCTGCCATAGTTATTTATATTTTAATGGCAACTATTAATGGGCCCATTTTAATGGGTGCCTTTTAAGACCTGCAAATCTTTAACTCAAAGGAATTAAGTTCTATTAGCAAAATTTCAGGCCCATTGACAAATGATAGAGGAGAGAATTTTGTGGAACGACAGGCCCAGGGTCTATCAAACTCAGAGTTGAAACCAGGATAGGGAAATCAGAGCTTTGTTCTGAATGACAACATCTTGGGGGCACAATTACTTCCCACCCTCTCAAAAGTGAACCCTGTTACAAATTGTTTAAATTGAAGGATAAATTGATGCCCACTGATTGGGGATGGCTAAATAAATTGTGGAACATTAATATAATGGAATATGATTGTGCTTCAAGAAACTAAGGATATGATGAATCTATAGAAACATGGGAAGATTTATATGAACTGATGCAAAGTGAAGTAAGCAGGGCCAGAAAAAATGTACAATAAGTACAACACTGTAAATAGAAACTAGTATAAAAATGAAACAAAACAAATTTCTCTGCTTTGTATTAATTCTCTCTTCTGGCTGCCTAGTAAATCTAATCATATTGGTGGAGGACCTAGTTAGCTGTGGTTTGAGGGGAAGCCCCACAAAGTACCTTGAACTTGTATAGGAGGTTCACTCTGTGGGTTGAGAGAGAGGATTATGATCAACTTCAATATTTTAGTAACAAATCCTTTTTTTCTTTAGCATGGCTTTTTAAAATCTTGTGATTTAAAATTTTTAGAACTAAAAAGGATCTTCCAGAGCAAATATTCAGAGATCATCATAGATTTCGAGTTGAAAAGGACATTAGAGATTATTTATTCCAAACTCATCATCTTTTGGTTAAGAAAATTGTGTTTGAGAGAGGTTTTCATTTGTCTAAGGTCCCTCATGTATTATTTAGCAGAGTAAGGATTTGGACTCAGGTCTTTTGATCCTAAGTTCAGTGCTCTTCCCACTTCCTTTTGAAGCTCTCACTTTATAGATGGTGAAGTGGAGGCTCAGAGATAGGAAGGGATTTGCCTAAAGTCACACAGCTTGCCAGAAGCTCAAGGCAATTCTATTTAATTTTCAGTTATAGTTGACACCATGATCCTGGCTCTTAACCATCTGTATCTGGGTCTCAGTCAGGAGGGAAGGCAATGAAACCAAAGTAACAAAAGATGATCTATCAAGACCAAGAGGAATGAAACTTCCCAGTTTTTAATTTTTTTTTAAGGCAAGACAAACTAGTGTGAAATGGGAAAAAAAAGAATTAAGATCCTGGAGATAAAGTAAACCATAAAAGTGTTTATGATAATGGGAGAGGAGGCCATTAAGAATTTTATTAGCTAAGGATGACAAAAAATTAGCTTCCCCTGTTTTCATTTCAGAATCACTGAACATTTGTGTTTCCATAATAAAAATAGCGATGAAAAGAAAATTGGACACAGGGCATTACACTCTTCCCTCTGCAGGGTAGGAGATGATTTCTCTTCCCTTGAAAGATTAGAGAAGATGAACCACAGGTTTAAATAAGGAGGACATGGGGCATACAGCCTAAGCTTGAGCAGGGTTTGCCTGGGACTAGAGCCCCGGAGAAGTCTCTATGTTAATGGTGTCCTAGATGTATGTGCTCCACTAAAATAAAGTGTCTCACAGAGGAAAAGGGTCTCAGTACAGGAAACTCAGCCATTCAAATTCTAAACCAATGCCTTGAATCCCTATCAGGGCAGAATTTTAGCTGTAGTAGAATGATGCTAGATTAGAGTCAAAGGACCTGAGTTCAGATCCTATACTTGTCAGCTGTGTGGCCCTAGGGAACTCATTTAACCTCTCTTATCCTCATTTTATAAAATGATAGTTTTACTGGAAACTCTAAGGTCCTTTCTTGCTCTAGGTTAAAATGATCTAAACCCATTACTGCCAGGAGCCCCAAAAGGGAATGAGGAGGATGTATGAGCTCTGGTAGATCTATTTTGGGAAGCAGCACCTAGAGATATCATACTTATGGAGTTGCTAAGACTCCCAGAGATATTTCAAGATGGTCCCAAGTGATTATAAGTCATTGGTTTTGGAACTATCCAATGCCATTTTATTACAGCAGAGTCAGTATAGTATACATAAAAAGGAAGAAAATTGCAAGGAATCTTCAAAATATAAGCAAACCAGTGGGCTCATGGAGAACCATGGTGGTCCCCAGTTCCCTTCTTTCTGTGCCAATTCTCCGTGATTCTCTGCAGAATCAATGATTGGAACCAAAGATTGGGTCCTGAGTGCCATTTGCATTCTTAGAGATTGTTTTGTATTTTGGGGGCCAGATCCAGGGAGTATAGATAACAGGAAGAAATGACCAGTGATGAAATAAAAGGCCACAGACTCAGCTGCCTGTTGCTTCTCTAAAACTTCCCACCAAGGCCTTCCTTTGGCATTGAATAGTTCCCAAACCAATGAAGGAATACCAGCTCTATATGATTTAGATGCCCAAGCAGCTTACTCTAGACCTGGACAATTTTCAGTTAAAAAGCAAATACTCCTGGGAGGTCCTTGGCCATCATCAGAGGTCATTTCCTCCTGGGTTATAACAATAGCTGGGAGCAAGGTTGCTGAGGGATGTTGGACTGGATAACCTTTAACATCCCTTCCAATTCTAGATCTAAATCTATGGTTCCTAATTTCAAGCTAGAGGTGGTGAGCAGGCTCAGGGGTATCAAGGAAGCGCTCATAGTGGAGGTGGTCCATGAACTGAGTCTTGAAGGAAGCTAGGAAGTCTAAAACTAAGAGATGGAGAAGAGGAGAATCCCAGGTATGAAAGGCAACTAGTCTGAAGGTGCAGAGATGGAAAATGAAATATTAAGAATTTGGGAGAGCCAGTTGGCTACATGATGAACCTAAAGAGTCTTCTTATCTCTGTAGACTATTAAGGAAGTAGCAAAAGCAGTCACCAAGTTCAGCCTAGCTTGTCAACTTGCTGGAGATATCAGCTACCCTTCGATGAAAACACGTAAGAACAATTAAACATCCTATCCATTCCTGGCTTATTTCAATAGTCTCCTAACTGCTGCCTTCAGGTTTTCTCCCCTCTGATTCATCATGCACACCCTTGCCTGATTATCATACTAAATCACTCTCTTACCAACTTATCCTTCAGCTAAAATACCTCCATTATTTCCCCATTGCTTTCATCTGTGATTTAATTTTCTCAATCCCATCTTCCTAGTTTTATCCCGCTCTGTTCTGATATATAATAGTAATAATAATAGTAATAATAACTTATTTAGGAAGGAAGGAAGGATGAAAGGAAGGAAGGAAAGAAGGAAAAAAGGAAGGAAGGGAGGAAAAGAGACATATGGAATGAAGGAAAGAAAAAGGGAGGAAAAGAAAAGGAAGATATAAAAAGGGGAAAGGAAGGAGGGAAGAAAAGAAGGAGCATGGAAGAGAGGAAATAGCTACTATGTGCCAGACATGGTGCCAAGACCTAGAGCTATAATTACAAGCAAAAAGACAGTTCCTGCCTTCAAAGAGCTCATATTCCAAACAGTGAAAACAACACACAAGAGGAAAGGGGGAAGATGAAAGAGAAGAAAGATAACTGTTGCCAGGGCAGGGTTTTGAAGTCAGGAATTAGACCAAGAGGAGAAGGAAGGCAGGCCACCCAGGCCTTTCCACAAAATAGAAGGTTGAGTAAGAAATTAGCTGTGGGATAAGGGAATCAGTCTTATGATGGAATATCTCAGCTTGAACAAGCAGGGAGGGCATTGGAAAGCTGTTTCAGGCTGAGCAGGCTCCAAGTACCTAGAGAAGTTCCAGGATGAGGCAGCAATAGAGGAGGCATGGTTCTGAAGTCCCACAAGTCAGAAAAAGGTCTGTGAGAGCAATGAAAGTGCTTTCAGTTTACATGAACCTCTGAGAAAAAGTCTTTCCTGATTCTCCTTGGTGCTTGTGCCCTCCCTATGAAATTACTTGTGTGTTATCTGGTTATAGCTTGCTTGTACAGAGCTGTTTGGGGGCATCTTAGTGATTCAGTGGATAGAGGACCAGACTTGGAGTGAGGAAGACTCCTCTTCAGGAGTTCAAATCTGGCCTCATCCACTTGATAGCTGTGGACCCTGGGCAGGTCACTTAACCCTGCTGGCCTCAGTTTCCTCATCTGTCAAATGAACTGGAGAAGGAAATGGTAAACCACTCCAGTGTCTTTGCCAAGAGAACCTCAAATGGGATCACAAAGAGTTGGACATGATTGAAAAACCCCAAAGCTTTAAAGTTCTGGGGCTCAAACCTCTCTCATGCCTCTGATTCTGAGAAATCTTGCTGTGCATTCCTTTGGACTAGAGTCTTGTTTCTCTCCCCCAGGGGACTAGAAATGTAAGCACAGAATAAAACATCTCTGGAACCTCCATAGCTCTCAGGACTGCCTTGTCTGCCAGCTGAGGGGCTCAATAAATATGTGCTCTATGGATGTATGAATGAATATAATTGGATTTGTAAAGTGCTGACACAGAGTTAAAGAATGATCAGAGGCAAGATCTAGCTATTGCATCAAGTGTTTTCTTGTTGCTTTTAATCACTGAATTTAATCAAACAACTGATTATTTAGAAAAACAACAGGCTGATTTTTAAAAATTGTTGTTTGGCTAGATTAAATCATGTTTTGGGGTCTCATTGTGTGTGAGAAGACATCCTTAATACAATTAGAGAAAACTACCTGGAGAAGATTTGTAACCCTGATTAAAAATACCAGGAAGGCATAATAATAATAATAGCAACAACAACAACAACAACAACAACAACAACAGGACAACAATGACAACAATTGATGTTTTTCCATATATTGGTGAGTTTTACTGAATTTCCTCCCTTTTTATTTTTTGTTAAGAGGGATGACTTCTTTGGGAGGAAGAAGGAGAATATGTGTGATACTTTGGGAAGGTTAGATATTACCAAAAGTATAATAAAATTTTATTTTTAGATAATCACTGAAATTTCTATTAGAATTTGAAAAGAGCTATATATATATATGTCTATATATTCTTTTTTCTTTTTTTTTGATGGCCTTCTGTCTACATCAAACTATTTTCATTGGGCAAAGTTGGATTATTAAATCTGTAAGCTTTCTTGCATATTTTCAGAAGGCATAGATCTTTCTTCTAATATTTAAAGCAAAGGATATTGATATGTTTGAGTCTTAAACCCCTTTTGTCAGTCTAATGAAGTTTAGGGACCCCTTCTGAGAATATAAGACTTGCCTATCTACATACATGCAAATATATAATACATAATATTGTACATAATCTTATAGTGTTTTCAAAGTTATCTTTGCTATGTAGGATAGGCTATAAGTAAACTATAGAGCAGACAAGACCTTCTCATTCTTGGTGTTCTCTCTTTGGCTTGGTCCTTTCTAAACTTACTCTCAGTTTGTGGCATCCTTCCCAGGCTTCTCTCCTTAGGAAGAAGCATTTATGCCTTGGGCTAATCCTACTTTGCTTTTCCAGCCCATCAGTATTTATTGCTCCAGTGTTTCATTCTTGCTCTCTGACTTGATAGCCTAAACAAAAGTGTGTGTTTTTTTATAATAGAATTTATTCCCAGGTATTTTCATCCTTCCATCCCCTATCCCCACTACAGAAGGCAAAAGATATGTTTATAGAAATTATGACTATCATATTTTGATTTGTTAATAACTCTGGAGGTAGACATTAACAAGTTGTTCTTTAAACATTTATTTTATAGCTGTATATAGTGATATAGTATAATGTTCTCTTTGTTTTCTTCATTCTACTCTTCATTGTTTTGTGTAGGTCTTTCTAAGTTTCTATTTTCATTAACCTGCTCAGAATTTGTTATGGTATGGTAGTATTCCATCACAATCACCTGCCAAATTTGTTCAGCCAAATGATGGACATCCCTCAATTTCCAGTCCTTTGCCACCACAAAGAGAGATGCTACAAATATTTTGGAACATATAAGTTCTTTTTCTTTTCCTCTGAATTCCTTGGGTAACAGATCCAACAAAGATATTGCTGGATCTTAAGGTATACACAGTTTTATAGCCCTTTTGGTATAATTCTAAATTGTTCTCCAAAACGATTGGATCAGTTCATAGTTCCATCAAAAGAATATTGGTGTCCCCATTTTTCCATGTCCCCTCCAACATTAGTTATTTTGTTCTATCGTTTTAGCCAACCTGATAAGTGTGAGATGATATCTCAGACTTGTTTTGTTTTATATTTCTCTAGAAAGTAGTGATTTAGAGTATTTTTTTCATATAACTATATATGGCTCTGATTTCTTCATCCAAAAACTGTTCCTATTTTTGACTGTTTTGTTTACCAATCAGAGGAATGACTTTTATTTTCCTAAATTTGACAAAGTTTCCTTTTATATTTTGTACATCAGACCTTTTTCCAAGAACTTCTCTCTAAATTTCCTCCAATTTTTTTGCTTTCCTTCTTATTTTGGCTACACTAATTTTTATTTGTAAAGAACCTTTTTTAATTTGATGTAATCAAAATGTTCTACTTGCTACATCTCACAATATTCTCCATCTCTTGTTTATTCATACATTCTTTCCCTCTTCATGAATCTGATAACTAATCTCTCCCCTGTTCTAGCTTGTGTATGATCTCTCTTTTTATATCTAGGTCATATAACATTTTTATCTTTTCTTGGAGAATGGTGTAAGATTTTATCTATGCCTAGTTTTGGCCAAAATACTTTCCAATTGTCCCAGCAATTTTTACCAAATAATGATTTCTTATCCCAAAAGCCTGGATCTATATTTTTGTCAAATACAAGGTCACTATAATCTTTTATTACTATTTCCTTTATGTCTATTCTGTTCCACTGATTTGCCTTTCTATTTCTTAGCTAGTACCAGACAGTTTTGATAATTACTGCTTTTTAATACAGCTTAAAATCTGGCACTGCTAGACCTCTTTCTTTTATAATTTTTTATTAATTAATTTGATATTCTTGATCATTTGTTCTTCTAAATGAATTTTGTTATTATTTTTGCTAACTCAATAAAGTAAGTTTTTGGTAATTTAATTGGGATGAAATTTAATATGTAGATTAATTTATTTTTATTTTTTTGAAAAATTTATTTAATTAATCAATTTAGAATATTTTTCCTTGGTTTCAAGAGTCATATTATTTCCCTCCCCTACCCCCACTCTCTCCCATAGCCATCATGCAATTCTTTACATGTGTCCTTGATCAAAACCTATTTCCATATTATTGATGTTTGCACTAGGGTGATCATTTAGAGTCCACATCCCCAATCATATCCCCATCGACCCATGTGATCAAGCAGTTGTTTTTCTTCTGTGTTTCTGTTCCTACAGTTTTTCCTTTGGATTTGGATAGTATTCTTTCTCATAAATCCCTTTGAATTGTTCTGGATCATTACACTGCTACTAATAGGGAAGTTCATTATGCTCGATTGTACCATAGTGTCTCTGTCTCTGTGTACAATGTTCTCCTGGTTCTGCTCCTTTAACTCTGCATCAGTTCATGGAGGTCATTCCCGTTCACATGGAATCCTTCCAGTTCATTATTCCTTTGAGCACAATAGTATTTCATCATCAACAGATACCACAATTTGTTCAGCCATTCCCCAGTCATAGGACATCCTCTCATTTTCCAAATTCTGCCACCACAAAGAGTGCAGCTATGAATAATCTTGTACAAGAATTTCTCCTTATTATCTTTTTAAGATAGTAAAAATCCAACAGTGGTATGGCTGGATCAAAGGGCAGACACCCTTTGGGCATAGTTCCAAATTGCCCTCTAGAATGGATGGATCAATTCATACCTCCACCAGCAATGAATGCATTAATGTCCTAATTTTGCCACATCCCCTCCAACATTTATTACTTTCCTTTGCTGTCATGTTAGCCAATCTTCTGGGTGGGAGGTGGTAGCTCAGAGTTGTTTAGATTTGCATTTCTCTGGTTGTAAGAGATTTAGAACACTTTTTCATGTGCTTATTAATAATTTTGATTTCTTTATCTGAAAATTGGCTATTCATGTCCCTTGTCCATTTATCAACTGAGGAATAGCATGAGTTTTTGTACAATGGATTCAGCTGTTTATAAATTTGAGCAATTAGACCTTTGTCTTAGGTTTTTGTTATGAAGATTGTTTCCTAGTTTGTTGCTTCCCTTCTAATTTTGGTTGCATTGGATTTATTTGTACAAAACCTTTTTAATTTAATGTAATCAAATATACTTATTTTACATTTTGTAAATGTAAATCTATCTATCCATCTATCCATCTAATAGATTGATAGATTTATCTATCTATCTATCTGTAATGTAAGTACAAGGTGATGGGGAAATCCAAGAAAGTCTCAAAGTAGGATCATGATCTGAACCTTAAAGGAAATTAGTTTAATTTATTTAAAAAAAGTCTAAGCAAAGAATAGCAGAGAGAAGAATAAGAATAGGATAGTAAGAAGAAGCAGCATGATTTAATAGAAAGAACACAGTCTGGAATGAAAAGAGCAAGATTTTAATTTTGGCTTCAATACTAACTGGGGGGAGGGGCAGAACTTTTAACTTCTCTGGATCTCAGTGTCCTTGTTTGTAAAGTGCAGATGATCTCTAAGGTCCTTTTCCTCCCTATATCCTATAATCTTAGGTAATTGAAATTACATATAAAAGATGTCCACTCAACCAACAATGGAAGGGTGGTTTTAGATTTTTGGCTAGATTTCTGCTAAAATTATCCAGGTCTACCTTGGCCATAGGCTCACACTCGAGAATCTTTCTTCCTCATGGCCCCCAGTTGCATGGACTGTAAATTTGGCCTAGAGAAACTTCGCTTCTCTTGACTCTTGTCCTAGAACAAGAGCTAATTTGAGCTTCAGGGGTCTAGAGACTCTAAATCAAGTTAATTTGATGGTTTACTAGCCCCAGCTCACCCTTAGCCAATCAGTAAGCTTCCTTTGTTGGGCTTCTGGCACTCCAGGGTCATTCTTATGTAATCTCTATATGAGTAAATACTTCCATATCCCAAGGGAAAGTGGAGAAAAGGCTTTTATAAAAGACAATAGCAGTTGCTTTCTTTACAACTGGAGAAGAAGAAACCAACTGAAATCCAGTTCATTTCTAAGAGTCATAAAAGGTAATCCTTTCATCATCAGTCTTTGAATTTGTGTCCTCATCAGCTAATTCAGTGCTTATAGATCAATCATAGTGCCCCTATCAGTACTGTAGACATATTCAGGAGAGGCAATGAAAAGTCAGCTGAATCTATGCACCATAAATTTAGATTTGAGATTAAATTTCTATAGGGAATTCTCTGTGAGGAAGCTCCCTTTACTCATGGAGGTAAGTACTCATTTTTGTGGTTCAACCATTTCAGTTGTGTCCAACCCTTCATGTCTTTTATGGGTAAGGTATTGGAGTGGTTCACTATTTCCTTCTCCAGCTCATTTTATAAATGAGAAAACTAAGGCAAATTCAATGAAGTGATTTGCCCAGGGTCACATAGCTCTGAAATTGGATTTGAACTTGGGTCTTGCAGACTCTGGGCCAGCTGTTCTATCTATTGTGCTACCCAGCTGGGGCTTGGAACATTATAGTCTTAGAGATGTGACTGGGGCATTTAGAGGTCATAGGAGCATAGATTCAGAGCTAGAAGGGACCCCCATAGTTTCCTTTTACAGATGAGTAAATTGAGATCCAGAAGTAACTTGCTCAGGATCACATTGTTAGTGAATGTCTGAGGAAGAATTTGAACTAAGATCTTCTTGGTTTCAAATTCAGTGATCTATCTTGTATACAATACTGCTTTTAAAGCTTAACGTTAAGCGATTATAAATGTAGACTGAATAAAATCCCCTTAGTTTCAGAAAGTATGTAATCTGAGAATAGTGGAGAAAATGCATGCTGAAGGTTACTCAGGGTCCTCTTCCTGACTTTCTATAATCCTCCATCTCCAAACACACCCACTGCTCTCTCTTGGGGTATGATATCTGAAAACCAGGGTGTCCCCATCCTTTACATAATGGGGATTCAGAGCAGAGGGATAGGCTCAAAAAAGACTCCCTAAGATAAGGCTGTCAGTGACCTTGGACATCACTGCCCAACCTTTAGGGATACCCTGAACCAAAGAACTAATGGAGCTTACTGTAAAACCCAATGGATAATTGTTTTCTTTCTAGGGATACATGCAACACAGGAATACGTGTGTGTGTGTGTGTGTGTGTGTGTGTGTGTGTGTGTATGTATATATATATGCATATATATATATATACTTATATTGTTTAGATACTCTTTTTTCCCTGCCTCTGTTTGTATAGACACACACACACACACATATATATATACACACACACGAGAGGTATGTGTATAGATATACATGAAGGATATATGTTTAGACATATTATATAATATGTCTATGCACATAGAGTAGCTAAGTCTATTCATTGTAAAGATTGGATTTGGCTCTCCCCTGATTGTAACAATAAAGGTACTTAGCTCTTCCTTGATTGTGAAGATTAAATTGTAATCCTCTGTCTATTTTTAGTTTTTAATCCCCCAAAATGTAAACACAGTACTTAAAGTTGAGTATGGAGATCTACCCATTTCAGAATTTAACCGCAAAAAGGTATGAACACCCATTTTGTAGATTGAGTGGGAGGTCTGTGACCCACATGTAAAAGAGTAGGCAGTCCTGGAGTGGAGCATCAGCTGTGATTGGTAGACTTAAAATTTAGGGGAAGTGACACAATAGAAAAAAAGTCTTTAAAAGTAGAAACAGAGACACACAGAGACACACTTGGAGTGAAGAGACACACTTGGAGCGGAGACTCATTTGGAGTAGAACCTCTGTAAGAAGAAGTTCTACTGGAGTTGAGGCTGATAAAGAATCTGCTTATTGAACTGACAGGTGGTGAGTGTAAAGGCTAACATTAGAAATTCATTTTTGGGATTTAGTAATTAAATCCCTGGTGACTAATTAAATATATTTAGTTCAATCATAACACCACATATATACTCCTCTAATGTCAATGGCCAATCAACTCAAGTTCAAAAGTGTTTATCAAATCATTTCTACCTGTAAGACTGTGCTAGATATTGGAGATACAAAGATAAAAAGAAAAGGCAAAGACAGACCATTAAATCAAACCCGTCCCTGTCCTCAAGTAGTGTAAATTCTAAAGGATATGGAGACAGTTCACTGGTTGGAACACCCCAGTCTTGATCCCTGCCAGCTCAGCCCAAGGTTCACATAGAATTTCAGCTGGAAATGACTTACCTGATAATATAAGGGTATGGGCTTCCCCTAGACACCCCCAAATCCCAGAAAATGTCCCAGGTCAGAGAGTACATAAAGAATTAATTTTCCCTTGCAATCCTGCAGTGCTGAGGGAAGGTGACTTTGAGCTAAGAAGAATATCCCTCTGGTCTCTCTCCTCACTCTTGATGAGCACTGATGGGCACTTCCCAGTTTCCTTCTGATAAGCATCTGTTTTAAATCCCAGATAGCTGATTATCCCCTAAACTGGACAGTTTACCCTCTTTTGACTTTGAGGCATTGGGCATAACCCATGACCCATCTCAGGTTCCAGAGTCCCAAAAGGACAGGTCACCCCACCATCATTCCATCTTAAGTCACAGAGATCCTGTTATCAGGAGGGTATAAGTATCCCAAATGCCATCTCCTCTGGGAGGCAGTATTCCACCTAGTCTTGCCTCCTGGCAATTTGACTTAATTATCCAATTTACATTAAATGAATCTCTTTTTATTTTTAAGCTAACTTTTGGCATCTGACATTCCTGACAGGGGTACTTGTCCAGATCCAGGGTTTTACTTCAAAAACTCTCCCACATCACTGAGAGATTTTATCATCATTTTAGAGATCAGGGGAATCTCTGAAAGGGGAAGTTCCTTATCCAAGGTTACCCAGGAAGTATATATCAGAGACAGAATTTGAATTCAGATCTCTGAGGATCTGAATCTAAAACCAAAGATCCTCCCACTATAGTTTAGAGAGTTGATCCCCTCCTTTTACAAATGAGGAACTGAGGTCCAGGGAAGTGATTTCCTCATGGTCACACAGGTAGGAAGCATTTGGGGTCAGATTTAAACTCAGTCCTTCTGACTTCATATTCAGCACTGAATTTGAAAAGGTAGATTATTTCAAATCCCAAGACCCAGGATTGTTGAGACTTGGCTGCCTACAGTGACTGAAATTTGAATCCCATGGAAATAAGCTGAACAGAATAATTCAAGAATTTAACAGCTACTTCAAGAGGGTGTCTGATTAGGCTGAGCTTGGAGTACAATTTGTCACTTCTCTAAATCCGGTTCCATTAACAGTAACTTTCCAAATGGGCGAAGCTGTTATAACAGCCAGTGGTAAGGGAGCAGATTGGGTCTCATGGATGTTGAGGCTGCATTTCTCAGGAACTGAGAGCTGCTTTCTGGGTCCATTAGGTAAGGGGAGTGTTAGATCAGTATGTGGGGAATTCAGAGGGACATCCACACAAATTGAATTGTAAAGGGTCAGAAGAATATGAGACAGACTAAGAATGGGCTGATTTACAAACTGCTGGGTAGGAATACAAAGGATCCTGCCTGAGGGACTAAGGCAAAGATATTGGAAATGTTGGCAGGAGAAGCTGCTTGGGTAGCAATCAGACAAGATGCTAATTTTCACTCCTAGCCTTTGAGTTGGTGTTTGCTAAAGAAGCCTACTCAGGTAGTCTTCCCCAATGCCCTCTCTTCTGACCCTCTCCCACTGGGGTCTTGTACCTCATCCAAGATGGTCATTTGGAATGTAATCGCTCTATGTCCCACCTGGTTGGCTCAGCACAATGTGATGGAGGTCAAGGCTGTAAGCTCAGTGTTGAATGAATGAATGAGTCAAGAAACCTGTATTATACCATTGTTAGTGGGCCCAAACCAGACTTCCCATGTAGCCTCTACTCCTTCCTGGCTGTATCCCCTGGAGCTAGAGTCAGTGCCTTCTGGCTCCTCTCCCTGCTTCAAGTCTCTATCAAAGCCTCTCCATCCTCCACTCAGCTACCAAAGTGTAATAAATGTGAGTCTCTGACTAGTTAGATCCAGTCTTGGAATCAGGAAAACATGGGTTCAAAGCCCACCTTTAACAAAAATTGGCTGTGACTTTGAACAAGTGCCTCTCAGTGCCTGAGGCGACTCTTTAAGATCAAAAGGTACAGAAAAAAAATAGTCCAAGAGAGAATCCCCAACTTTTGCTGAGGAACTCATACTTTGGGTAACTAAAAATAATAATTACCTTAGACAAGTCATTCCCCCATTTGGGGCTTAGTTTTGCCATCTGTAAAATGAAGGGGCTGAATGATGATTTCTAAGGCAGCCTTTAGCTTTGGCATCCTATGATTTCAAAATAAATGTCCCCTTCATACTCTGAGTCTTTGTTCTGAGTGATGGTCAGTTTCACATTCAAGGAAGAAAAAATTGCAATCAGGTTAGAATTTGGAATTGTACGTTTCAGCCATTTTGAGTCTGGGGCAATCCTCTGAGTAGCCAATTCGATTACTACAAGTAGTAATAGCTTCTTATCATTGGACATTTTTTACCTCTGTAAAATAAATCCACTTTTCCTGAGAAGTAGCAGTATTTAATGACCCCCAAACCCCGGGCAAGCTGATGCATTATCCCATCTCAAATCCTTATTGGCAGCATGACCTTGGTAAATCATAGCTTTGCAGTGCTTCAGAGAACCCACTCTATCAGAGCGCACATTGCAGAGAAGGTGCCAGCCTGCATTGATAGAAGGAGTTCCCTCTATACCATTGACATTACAGGTCTCATCTTTGTTCCTCTTTCATAGAAGGTCTCACCCAGATTATCAGAGCTGGACGGGATCCTTGAGATATTTTTGTCCAACTCCTTTATTTTGTAGAGGAGGACATTAGGTCATTTGACTTGCCCAAGCTCATACAATTCAGTTGTGACAGAGCTAAGACTCAAATCCATACCTGAAGACTCCAAATTCATTTCAACAGAAGGAATGGAGTTGGTGATTGCTCCCCAGGGAGTATGTTGTGTTTAGCTCTTTATTTGGGTCTCCCTCCCCTCCCCTGTGGTGTGGAGAGGGGGAGAGGAGCAGTTCCTCTGGCATGTGTGCCACAGTTTCACCAACATGCATCTGTGGGGAAAGAAGGCAGACAAGGGAGTTAGGTACCCTGGCTGGAAATGGACCTTCCTTTCCCCACACTCTCTTCTGGCAGTCCCAGGAATACTCAGGGGAAGGGATGAGTAGGCAATAAAACCAATGGTCAGATTTGGGTGGTAGAAAGCTGCCTGTGGTCAAGTCTTCTTGGATGGGTTCTGAGATTGCCAGGGGCAGGTCCTTCAAACATCTGTTAGTGGTTATGATTTAAACATGCTAACTAGAATACTAACCAATATGGAATAAACAGCAAGCAGTATGCATGATAGATTTTCAGAAAGTAATGAGATTAGTACCTCCTAGAGATATCGGGGAGAGCAGCTTGGGTAGGGAAGCTTCTGGAGAAACTTCCCAGAGACAGGGAGATCTTTGGGAACGTCGTCATTCTCCTTCATTGCCTCTCCCTTTTGTAGGTCTTGCAAACATTTCTTCCAGCAAGCTGGCCATTTAAACAGTGGTGAGCCTGGTTTGTTCCCCTTGATTAAGAGAGCTTTTTTAGCAGTGAGCTGTAAGTAATAGTTTCTGACTTTAAGCACTGTCCAGATATGTCACAAATGGAAAACATTGTCTGCTCCCATTGGAGCCTGCTTCTCTGATGGCAGTGGCCCATGAGAGCAGGATGTCAGAGTCCAGATGTGTATGTGTGTGGCTCTCCCCGGGGACCACTGCCCAATCAGTAAAGTTCCTTCGGCTCCTGCTGGGCTGGGGACCTGGGATTCTGAAAGCACCGTCTCACACAATGGCCCAGCTGGAGACATGCCCCACTTGGTAAAAGAAAGTCCTGCCTAATGAGGAGCATATGGACTCTGGGAAGAGGGGCGATGCTCTTTGGAGGAGGGGTTAAAGTGTGATGGCTGAAGGAAGAGGAGAGAGGATCATGGACTCATTGATTTTAGAGCTGAAAGTTATTTTTAAAATGAATATTCCCAGAGAGGAGGGAAGCCCAGACTCCTTTGCCCTATTCTACATGAGTTTTTCTTAACTGAATTTCTAATGGGCCGCACACTGGATCTTCTTAAGGTAGTCCTCCACTACCCACAGTCCTTAACTGCCCTCCAGGTGACTCATTTCCAGTATATTCCCCTTTGTTCCCTTAGTTTATTACAAGAAGAGATTAGCTTTTGTTTTTCCTATAAGGACTTTACTACCAACTAAGAGGGTAAGTTAAAATAAAATATTCCAGACCACAACATTGATAAACCACAGAGGCCATTATAGCTTCTAGAGAATAGTTACTTCCTATTCCCTTCAATCCAGGCTCTAAGACAGAATCTGAGGAACCTGAGGTATTTCTGGGTCTATGCAAAAAGGAAAGGAGCCATTACTCCAATTTGTGGGTCATTGGAGGAATAAACAAGGAAACAAACAAACAAAAACTCCAGCAGGACTGAGTCTGGGGTGTAGCTTCTCCAGGTTTCACTCCTCTCTAGGTTGGGGTCAGTCCTTTATAGAAGGGCACACAGGAGATCATTTATAACAAACCCTGAATAAGTATTTAGGACAGCTAAATGTATACAATGACAAAAATACAAGAATCCTTACAGCCAAGGAACTTTTATTTTATGGACATGAGGAGAGAAAAATCTGACAAGTATGGAGATCATTGATTTTATTGTTAGTGCAAATACATAACAAAAGCAGTGACACATGAAGAGAGGAACTCAAGTCTGTCAGCTCCCTATATCTGACTTTGTCTTATTATAGATTGATTTCTGTGATAACAGAGACATTATAAGGAATGAAATAAAAACTCATCAGCACTCTTGATGCTCCACAGTGTACCTTTATTCAGAACCCTCAACAAGGGCTGTGACAGAGGAATATCTAGATGGCTCAGTGGATAGAAAGCCAGACCTAGAGATGGGAGGTCCTGGGTTCAAATGTGACCTCAGATACTTCCTAGCTGTGTAGCCTTGGGCAACACTTAACCCCCATTGCCTAGCCCTTACTGTTCTTCAGGCTTAGAAATAGTACACTGTATTAATTCTGTAAAAATAGACTTGAATTCAGGACTCCAATCCCCAGAATCCTTTGCTCCACTTCCCCAGAGTGCTTTGTAATCACACTGAATTCTCGCCTGGGCGAGAACACAAATAATTATTTAAAGGAGTTCTCTGCCTACTGAGGGATCTTTTGGACTTCCGTTTTGGAGCAGAGGTGGAGCAGAGCCTCTCTGTGGCCTAGACACGTGTTTTCTTATCCTGTATGTTCTTTAATCCTTAATCTTTAATAAACCTCATAAAAATATAATACTCCTTGCAGAAACTAATTTCTACCTGCCTCAGTTTCCCTAAATTTTAATCTTTACAATTCTAAGACAGAAGGTAAGGGTACACAGAAGACCAGCTGCAGATAGCAGAGAGAACAGAAATATAACATACCGTAACTCCAGGAGGGAAAGCAGTTTACTTGGTAACACTAGGGAAAACAGTAACAGCTTTTTAATTTCAGAGATTTTAGTTGCATATGTGACATGTGTTTCCTTCAATCATGTTCTGACATCTGTTTTCCTTAGTCATATATGTGCCTATTTTAATTATCCACTAGTAGTATTTAGCCTGTGGAAGAGTATAACCCAGTGAATATAGGGGAAATCTTTGCTGTCATTTATCTTCTTATACCTTTTAATTAAATGCTTTGAACTGAAATGTCTTCTGTTTGGCTAATAAAACAAACACATTGTTGGGGGCTCATGAGCAATAATTTGTAACAATTAAATTAGGTTTGACTCCATATGAGAGTTATAAAAGTGGTCGCCATTTATAAAATATTAGCCCCTAAGTCCAAATGACTGTTAACAGCTATTATTTACAACAAGGTAGAGATAGTGAAAGTGGGAAATATAGGAAGGAGACAAAGCCTGGTCTAGCCTATCAGCACTAAGTACTGCTCCAGTGAAGTCTAGCTCAGGCCCCATCAGGGGCTTCTCCAAGTCCCAATCTCCACATGGATTTCCTGGTACTCCTCAGTCAGAAGTCCCAGTGGTATCGTCAGCCAGAACTCCACCAACACAGAATGACTCCAAGGAAAAGCAGGTCTCTTCAGCTATATTCACTGCCATGGAATCAAGGGGAAGAGTGTCTTCCAGGAACCAGCCTCTCCAACACCAAGGAAGCAAGAGAAACCAGACCATGCTGGTCTCTTCTTTCATACCCCTTTTTTTCTACATCATTTCCTGTCTCTTTCCTCTACACAGAAACCAATTGCAGTCTTTCAATTTGCCTAGCACTGCCCAAGGAGGGGCAGTGCTTGTGACCTTTTGGGGGTATGAACTAGTAAGTGACTTGTGCACTCTCTTACCTAATGGTGTAATAATGAACTTGAATCCAGGACTTCAATCCCCAGAATTCCTTGGTCCACTTCCCCAGAATGCTTTGTAATATCACTGAATTCTCACCCGGGCTGAGAAGGGGTATTTACCCTGATTGGAAAGGCTTTTGCAGCCCTTTCCTGTTTCCACTTGCAAGCAGATGCCACTCTTTTCATAATGTAGGCGAGGTTGTCTAGGCTCCTGGGCCTAGACATGTGCTTTCTTATCCTGTATTTTCTTTAATCCTTAATCTTCAATAAACCTCTAAAAATATAATTTGAATCCAGGACTTCAATCCCCAGAAGTCCTTGAGGTCCACTTCCCCAGAATGCTTTGTAATATCACTGAACTCTCACCTGGGCCGAGGTCGAGAAGGGGTATTTAACCTGATTGGAAAGGCTTTTGTGGGTCTTTCCTGTTTTCTCTTGCAAGCAGACCAGGCTCTTTTGATAATGTAGGTGAGGTTGTGTCTAGGCCTCTCTGGGCCTAGACACATGTTTTCTTATTCTGTATTTTCTTTAATCCTCAACCTTTAATAAACCTCTAAAAATATAATACTCCTTGGAGAGAGAAACTAATTTCTACCTGCCTCAGCTTCTCCAAAATTTTAATCTTTACAATGGTTAGCTAGCTACTAAGTAGGGGTAGTTTAAGTTCTTGATTTGATGAACTAAAAATAAACACAGGGAGAGTTAATTCTATCTTCATAACTTTTAACCGGATTCTGAGCCATAATTTTCCTTGAGAATGGGGAAACATTTGTGGGATTTAAACATGATATGGGTGCTTGGGGCTTGTTAAAGGAAAGATATAGACTGCAAAATTGTGAGGACATAGAGATAATACTTTTAGCTCTAGAATCAGTCAGGTTTAAAAAATAGGTAAATAGGTAAAATATCCCATTTTACAAGGGAAGTAACTGAATCTTTAAATTGATCATCAATGTCCTAAAACTTGCAAATAGACAAGCCTGGAGGAAATAAAACTCAGATCCTTCCTTATCCACAACACTACTGCTTGGGGAGGAATCAAAGATCTGAGGATTTGAAGGGATCGCAGTGGTCATTTTCCAATCTATATATGAATGGAGTTCCTAGTGTAACATCTAAAAAAGTGTTGTTCCAGCTTCTCTGAAGATTCCAAGGAGGAGGAACTCAGCCTCTCAAAGCAGCTCATTTTACTGCTAGACAGCAATAACTGTTAAAAAGTCCTTGTTTTTCAAGCCTGATGTTGTCTCTGTAACTCTTATTCATTGTTCTGAGTTGTAGCCTCTGGGGCCAAATGGAATAAATGGAGCCTCTCGATCATGAGACAATTTTTTAAGATTGCTATGGTGTTCCCCTGAGCCTCTACTTTTCCAGATTAAATAGGCTAAGGCCCTTCAATGAATCCTCATAAGGTATGGACTCAAGGCCCTTAATGATCAGTTTACCCATGCCTTTCTTAAACCACAGGGTACAGAATTGCATACATTACCTAAGATGTGATCTGACAAGCATGGCACATAGTAGGATCATCAGAAGTTAAGCACCTTTTAGGACAGTGATGTGGTGGTGCAATGGCTAGAACACCAAGGGTTCATCTTCCTGAGTTCAAAACTGGCCTCTGATACTTACTAGCTATATGACCTAGAGCAAATCACTTAACCCTATTTAACTCAGTTTCCTCATCTGTCAAACAAGTTGGAGAAGGAAATGAATAACCACTCCAGAAGAGTCAGACATAAAGCCCCTCTTGATACAACCCAAGATGACGTTAACTTCTTCAGCTGTCACAGCACATTGATAACTTGTATGAAGCTTGTGGTTCATTATACCCCATCACCCCCAGCTCTTTTTTCAGTCTATCCACACCTTCCCAACTTTACACTTTGCTGTTAATTTTTGTATCCAAGAATAAGAGTTAAATTTATGCCTATTAGGTTTTCATTTCATTAACTTTGGACCAATGCTCCAGCCTTGATATACACCTTTGAACAGTATATCTGCAGTCCACTTGTTACCCCTTATGCAAACGTTGGTATCCTCTGCAAATTTGGATGAGAATGCCATAGATAGTTTATACAAGTCATTGATGAAAATATTGAAAGAATCCAGGGCCAAGCATAGACCTCTAGGGAATGACATTAGAGGTTTCCTGTCACATTGGGCACCATGATGAACTCCTCCTTGAATCTGGCTATCCAATCAAGTCGGGATCTACCTGATTATATTCAATTAATCAATAAACATTTATTAAGTGCCTTCAATACGCCAAGCCCTGTGCTAAGAGCTGGGCTGGGTCTACAAAAATAAGAGGCAAAAGAAAGTCCTACTTTCAAGGATATTATAATCTAAGGAGAGAAGCCAACAAGCGAACAAATATATACCAAATAAGCTAGATATAGGATAAATGGGAAAGAATTAACAAGGGGAAACACTAGGATTCAGAGGGGATGGGGAAGGCTTCCTGTGGAAAGTAGAATTATAGTTGGAACTTATAGGAATTCAGAGAGTTCAATGATTGGAGTAGAGAAGGGAGAATATTTCAGGCATGGAGTGGGGGGAGGGACAGACAGAATGGAAGGAGCCCAGAAATGGGGCATCTTATTCTTGGAATGGTCAGGTGGCCAGTGTCACTTGATTGAAAGGGATGAAGAGGGAAATAGAAAGACCTAATCCATGTCTTTCCATCTTAGAATAGTAGGAGATACTATATGAAAAGCTTTACTAAAGGACACTTAGATGGCTCAATGGATAGGTAGCCAGACCTAGAGACTGACGGTCCTGGGTTCAAATGTGGCCTCAGACACTTGCCAGCCATAGGCTCCTGGATAAGTCACTTAACCCCCACTGCCTAGCCCTTATTGCTCTTCTTGCCTTAGAACCAATACATGGTATTGATTCTAAGACAGAAGGTAAGGGGTTAAAAAAAGGGAAGCTTTACTAATATCTAGTAACCATTATCCATAGAATTCCCATTACTACTAATTTAGTAATAATGAAGTTAATAGGATGTGACCTGTTTTTGACAAAGTCAAGATGGCTATTGGTAATCACTACATCCCTTTCTCCATAATGCCAACCATTTCTGTAATGATTTTTCCTAGAATTTTCCCAGGCATCAAAATCAAGTTCACTGGTCTATAGTTTGCAGATTTTGTTCTCTCTTTTAAAAAAAAATGCATATTTACTGTTCTTCAGTCTGATGGTGATTTTCCCATTCTGTTTCTCTCTTTTAAAAATCCTTATCTTCTGTCTTAGTATCAATTCCAAGACAGAAGAGCGAAAAGCAAGGGTTAGGCAATTGGAGTTAAGTAACTCGCCCAGGGGTCACGCAGCTAGGAAGTGTTTGAGGATAGATTTGAACCCAAGACCTCTTGACTCCAAATTTAGTGTTCTATCTACTGTGCTACCTTGCTGTCCCCCCATTCTTCTATTCTCCAGATTCTTTTAGTTTCTACAGACAGTGTGGTTCAGCAAGGCTTCTTGCCAGACCTCTTAGGACCCAACGCTTTAGGTCATCTGGGCTGAGGGGCTTGATATTTTCCAGTTCCATCTCAGTTTTTGTTGTATCATATCTAGCATAAAGGTCACTTGCCTTTGCAAAGACAAAAGAAGTAAACCATGAATTGAGAGACTTATCCTGTCCACACCAAGGAAAGGGCCACCACTTTCTTTGATCTTCTTTTCTCTGCTTCCAGTGTGGAGTAAAACACCCCAAACCTAAACAATCAACAATAAAATCCCAAAAGAATAAACAAAAAACTCCTCTTTTCTTCCTTTCCCTTTTCTTAGCCACAGCTCATTCTAAGCCTTAATGCCTTCTATATTCTTTGTATGGGAAGACAAAACACTCTTAAAAATGAAATTAATTCTAATGTTTTCCCTCTGTGAATTATTTCTTATTCAGCCTGTATATAACTTGTTTTGTATATGGTCCATTTATTTGTTCATATGTTGTCTCCTTGAAGGCATGAACTCTCCTTTGTCTTCTTTTGTAAACTCAGTACTTAGCATAGTGCCTGGCAAATTTACTAAATGTTTATTGACTGATTCATGCTATATTACTTGGTCTTATATCTTCTGTACATTTCTTTTTTTAAATTTCAGTTAATTATACAATGATCACTGTTTATTTCGTATTTATTTTGTGCTTATCCTGTATTTATTTCTTAGTGAATGTTATTTTCCCCCAAGTAGAACATGTGTTTATTTTTAAAGTGTTGATTAGTTTTGCTGAACTTTATTTTTCTTCCTCTTTTTAAAATATTTTATAGTGATGGATGGCTCTCTGGGATGGGTGACTGGGACATGATATGAAAGGTAGAGGAGGTGAAAACAAAATATCTCCAAAAATGTATTCGGAAGAGTGTAAACTCTCTGAGAACAGGCATTGGTTCACCTTCTTGTCTTTTTCATCTCCTTTGTCGTAGCAGTGTGCCTCACACACAAATATGCCTCAGTGTCTGTTGATTAGTCAGTTCATTGCTCAGTGCAGTAATCTTTTTAGTACTCATCATGAAGTGAGTACATGGCTCAGAAAGTGATAAAACTGTAATATCTAAAATGGGCTGCCTTTTGAGGTGCCAACCTGTGAGATTAAGGTCTAAACCAGTTATTTTAACTAAATCTACATTAGTGGTGGGAGGTGGGGGGCAGCTAGATGGCAGAGAAGATAAAGTATCAGGCTTGGAGGCAGGAAGATGAATCTTCCTGAGTTCAAATCTGATCTCGAATATTTCCTAACTGTGTGACCCTGAGAAAGTCACTTAACCCTGGTTGTCTCAGTTTTTTTACCTGCAAAATGAGCTGGAGAAGGAAATGAAAAAAAAAAAGGAAAAGGAAAAGCCACTCTAGTCTCTCTGCTAAGGAAACCTCAAATGGGGTCACGAAGAGTCAGACATAACTAAAAAATGACTCAACAACAAATAGGTCAATGGGATATCACCGGGTAGCAATCCTCTCATCCCTTGCAAAAACATCCTCCTTCATCGTTAGTACCCACATTGCTTAACCTCTTGGCTTCTATTATTTGGCTCTGGAGAGGAAAAAAGAGATTCAGGAAAGGTTCAGGAGACAGGGATAGTATTAATAGCTCATTTCTCACAGTTTGGGTCATGCAGAGAAGAGAACACAGAAGGAGACTCAGGTCTAGCTAGTGTTTTTAGGGGACTAAGCAAAGCTACAGATGGTGCATTTTCATCAGTTACATAAAACCAAGTAAATCATGTGCTTTTCCCTTTTCTCTTCCCAACTCTGATATTTCTTTTCTTTCTTAATTGGTAGGAAACTTTCCCTAAATCTCCAATTGTAGAGATACAAAGCTTCTATCGATCTATGTCCATCTATTCATCTGTTCGTCTATCTGTCTGTCTAGTTGTACCATGTACAGCAGGCATACTCAGATAAACCATCTTGGCTGGCAAGCTAAGCCAGACTGAGGGCAACTGATAGGCCTCAAATTCATCAGTAAATTAAGGGAATGTCTACTACGGGAATGTGAAGACTTCCTCCCTCCCCATTGGAAGGGATGGAGGAGAACAATGGCCATGAAGGCAATGGAAACAGGCACTGTAGAATGTTTAGAGCTTGGCTAGATATCAAAGAAGCCAAGATCATACACTGCATCCTGAGCCATTACTAGTCATTTTGACTTTTGTCTTGCCTCTGGACTTCAATGTCTTTTCATCTATCCCTCTTTCTATCTATCTATTTATCTATCCATCCATCCATCTATTCATCTACCTATCTTCCTTCCTTCCTTCCTTCCTTTCTTCCTTCCTTTCTTCCTTCCTTCCTTCCTTCCTTCCTTCCTTCCTTCCTTCCTTCCTTCCTTCCTTCCTTCCTTCCTTCCTTCCTTGCTTCCTTCCTTCCTTGCTTCCTTCCTTCCTTGCTTCCTTCCTTCCTTCCTTCCTTCCTTCCTTCCTTCCTTCCTTCCTTCCTTCCTTCCTTCCTTCCTTCCTTCCTTCCTATCTATCTATCTATCTATCTATCTATCTATCTATCTATCTATCTATCCATACATCCCCCCATTTATATATCTATGTATCTATCTTTCAACTAAGCTGGAATTTGCTCTGATCCAGTTTTCTTCTTATCCTTCTGCTTCTGGCAATAAGCTATTTGGATCTCAAAGCACATTTTCTCTTATAGCATCCTTACTTAGTATTTGAAGCTTGGCATGATCTGACACTTGGCTCCAGTCTCATTTCTGATCTATCACTCCCCTTCACATATTTTCTATTCCAATCAAACTGGCCTCCTAACTTTCTCCCATACACAACATTTTATCTCCTGCACTTAAAACCCACCACTGGATAATAAAATGCTTAATTGAATCTAATCCAATATCAAAATGTATGCCATGAATAGCAATGTGCAATATTAGTAATTCAAAACTAGAAGAAAAAACACAATAAAGTGGACTCGGGGTTGAATTAATCCTAAGTGTCGGTGCTCAGGGAAGAGTAGGTCTAATTAGATGATGACACAGAGGTAGTTGGAGAGGTTTGTAGAGATCCTTAAGGAGCTCCTGGGCACCTTGAAGGATGAGAGTCAAAGAATGACAGGTTTTGAGCTAGAAAGGAAATAATCTCTGATGTACAAGCCCTAGCCCCTATGTCTGAGTTCAATTCAAAATTTCTGGTTTTCCTGTACTCTGACACTTATGTCCCTATCATGTCTTTCTTTGTCACCATCTGTAACTGATTTCTTGGGCTCACAAACAAAAATCATATAATGTAAAAATGTATGTTAATACACATAAAACATGGGATATATATATATATATATATATAGAGAGAGAGAGAGAGAGACAGACAGACAGACAGACAGACAGACAGACAGACAGATAGATATAGACACAGAGGCATAGACTGATGGACAGTCAGAAACCAGGGAAGAAAAACAGACAAGATAGAGACAGAGAAGGACAGAGAAAGGCAATGACACAGAACATAATATTTATTCAAAAAGTAGTCTGACCCAGATCTAAGTACAGAAGGACTTTTACTTCCTTATTCCTGGAAGCCACGTCTCTCTGTCTCAAAGACTACATTAGCTTTTCCTTTTTTTTCTTCTTTTGGCAGCCTTATCGTACTGATAAATCTAGCTTGGAGCACACCAAAATCCCAGACCTCTTTTGTCAGACAAACTTTTGCCTTATTATGGCTTCCTAATCATTGATAATGATGCCAATATTTTGAAACTGAGAGTAAGACTTTAAATTTATCTCTATTCTTTTTTTCATCTGATTGCATTCAGCCTGATATTCTAGCTTATCAAGATTATTATTATTTTTTTTTTATTCATAATCTGTCATTTGGTAATCACACTCCCTCTAAGTTTGGAGTCATCCGCAGATTTAATGAACATGTCATTGTGCCTTTATCCAAATCATTGATAAAAATACTTAATAGTACAGGGCCAAGCACAAATCCCTGGGGCACTTGATTCCTTCCAAGATGACATCTAACCATTAATGACTATTAATTTAGTCATTTGCAAATCTACTTAATTATATTATCGCCAAGCTCATATCTCTCTATCTTTTCCACCAAGAAAGAAAGAGTCAGAAACACTCAAACTACAGTAAAGTTTACACAGAATCATCTGGTTATCTAAAGTGAAAAAGGATCAGGGAAGAGAGGCTGGTCCAATAGGGCTTGTGTGATTACCTCCAAGGGGAGGAAAGGAAGTGGTGGCTTCAGGCATTTCCCCACTGGCCACCAGGTGGTGCCCTTGGCCCAGGACGCCTTCTTTATTGCCGGGTGCAATTTCAGGGGTGGACAGGGGGCGGAGCATGAAAGTGATCCCTTGTATTTACAGTTTGTAGGTAAACTATGGAGTTGGAACTCAGTGGAAACATCCCCACAGCCTGGGAGCTTCCTTTCACCCAGAAAGCAAACTAATCTATGGGTATGTGCTTGCTTGTGGAGTGAGTCAGGGGAAGAAGGAAAGAGGAGGGAGACATAGGATTAAGAATACACAGGAAGGTGAAGAAGGTGACTCCAACTCGCAGTTGTGAGTAAACACATACATGAATGCACACGCAAGCACGTGATGTGTTCACACATGTATGTGCACATGCAAATGTATGTACACATAGGCATATACTTTGATACATGCATAATCATGTATGCTATATATATGCATGCATACATGCCCCACTGTATAACCCTAATGTCCTATGAAGCTAATACTATGCTATCCTATACTATGCTATACTACACTATTCTGTACAATACTAATACTATACTATTCTATATTATATTATACTTTTCTATACCATACTATTATTGTTCTATTCTATACTATACTATTCTTTTCTATATTATACTATTCTATGTGATATCAATATTATACTATTATTATTCTATATTATACTATTATTATTCTATATTATACTATTTTATGTGATACCAATATTATATTATTACTATTCTATATTATACCATTACTATTCTATATTATATGATTACTATTCTATATTATACTATTCTATATGATATCAATATTATATTATTACTATTCTATATTATACCATTACTATTCTATATTATATGATTACTATTCTATATTATACTATTCTATATGATATCAATATTATATTATTACTATTCTATATTATACTATTACTATTCTATAGTATACTATTCTATGCTATACTATACTATTCTATATTATATTATCCTATGTGATATCAATATTATACTATTACTATTCTATATTATACTATTATTATTCTATATTATACTATTACTATTCTATATTATACTATTCTATGTGATATCAATATTATACTATTACTATTCTATATTATACTATTATTATTCTATATTATACTATTACTATTCTATATTATACTATTCTATGTGATATCAATATTATACTATTACTATTCTATATTATACTATTATTATTCTATATTATACTATTACTATTCTATAGTATACTATTCTATGTGATATCAATATTATACTATTACTATTCTATATTATACTATTATTATTCTATATTATACTATTACTATTCTATATTATACTATTCTATGTGATATCAATATTATACTATTACTATTTTATATTATACTATTACTATTCTATATTTTACTATTACTATTCTGTATTATACTATTACTATTCTATATTATACTATTCTATGCTATACTATACTATTCTATATTATACTATTCTATGTGATATCAATATTATACTATTACTATTCTATATTGTATTATTATGATTCTATATTATACTATTCTTAAATATATATATATATATATATATATATATATATATATATATATATATATATATATATATATATATATATATAGTAGGCTCTTAGTTACTGTGCCAGGAACTGTGCAAAGCATCAAGATACAAATGAAGGCAAAAGTCAGTTGTTGCCCTAGAGGAGCTCATCCTCTAGCTGGAGGCGATCCCACCCAAGGAGAGAGTGTCTCTCCTAGAGAGCGACTGTCCTCTAACCCTCATGGTGGCACCAAGCCATATGGGAAATGGTTCCAACACACCCTCTACCTCAGTTGACTCGAATTTGTCTCAGGAGTGCAAGGATTAATAGTTAAAACTATTTTCTTCACCACAAGTTTTCTAGGACTACGAACCATTGTGGGAGGAGGAGCATCTGCTCCCCTCCATTATTATAAAGGCTGAATTTGTTTTATCCATAAAAGGACTTGATTGACCAAAGATGTTGAGGCTGTTTGTTAGAGTTTCTGGTTGTTTGAGTACAAAAAAAGACCAGGAATAGAAGGACCTCTGACTGCTAGCTCTGGCTTCTGACCACAAATATATGGCTATATTTTAGTGGAGTATTCTTTTCAAGCTTTGGCTAAGAAAATCTCATTATTAGATGTTCAGCAAATGTCTCATTTCATTCCATTCTCAAACCCAGGGTACTAGAGAGTAGTAGGGAGCTCCCAGTGGGGACTCTCCTTTGCCAGTGCTAGACTTGGAAATGGAAAGTCCTGGGTTCAAATCTAGTCTCAGACACTTCCTACCTGTGTGAACCTGGGCAAGTCACTTGATCCTAATTGCCTAGTTTTGATTGCTCTTCTGCCTTGGTACTCATACTTAGTATTGATTCTAACAGTAAGGATTTTTTAAAAAGAAACTTAAAAGGCTTGGAGACTTGCCTTGAACCTCAATAGATCTGACCTCTACTCAATAAACTTGAGTGGTGTAAGGGTAATTTTAGGGTTGTAACTTAATCTAAATTAATTTGGTTGCCAGGAAATATCCCAAATAAAATACCCAAGTCAGTTTGGAAATTTTATGGTGGTTTAATTAATATAGAGGAAAGGAATTAAGGAGAAGAGAGAGGGAAAGGGTATAGGATTTCTACGGCCTGGCCTGTTCCAGGGGGAGTTCAAAGACCTCCGCCATGAGGTCTTTGAAGAAGATTAGAGGCTTTCCTAAGAGGATAGTGTTTGGAAGATAAAAGAGAAAAGAATCAGCCTAAACTCCAAGAGAGCTCAATGAAGATGCCTCACCTGAACTAGGCTACTAAGCTTCTCCCAGTATTGTAGCAAGGAAACTCACTGCCAAACCTGGACAATAGCTTCCACCACACCAAGATGCCAAGACGCTCAGCATGCTGCCGCCAGAGCCACCTCTCTGCCAAAAGAGGCCAGAGAGAGGAAGTGACATGAAATATATAGACTGTTTTTACATCACTTTCCTGAATCTCACATTTACCAATTGTAGCTTAAGCTTGACTTAGGACAGTCCAGGGGTCTGTCAGTTGTTTCTGATTTGTCATTTGCTAGCATGTCTGTCATAGGCCATCCTCCTCAACACTTAATCTTTAAGTAGGGGTGTAGACATTCCTCTTTTGTTAGACTAAGCAGAGTGGAGTAAATCTAAAATTCACAGTGGCTCCCTATTACCCTAAGGGTCAAATATAAAATCCTATTTGGTTTTTAAAGCCTTACATAATTTGCTTCCCACCTTTCTGGACTTCTTACACCTGACTTCCTGTCATATAGTCTACAGTCCAGTGATGGTGTCCTCTTTGATGGTCCTGGCTCAAAACATCCCATTGCCAAACAATATGCATTTTTTTCTGGCTGTTCCCCAGTCTCAGAATGCTTCCCCTCCTCATTTCCACTTCCTGACTTACTTCAAGTCTCATCTAAAACCCTGCCTTCAGCAAGAAGCTTATTCTGAACCCCTTTATTGTTACAACTGTAGGATATGGGTGTCATTATTATCCCTACTTTACAGATGAGGAGACTGAGGCTAGTAGAGTTTAAATGACTTGCCCAGGTTCATACTACTAGTAACCTGTCTCTGCTGGGTCTCAACTCTGGTCTTCCTGACTCCAAGTCCAGCATACTAACTATCGTGAAAGTAACTTGTTCATTTAATGGCCAGCATGTATGTGTTAGAGGTGGCAACTTCAAGCTTGCTCCCAGCTGGACTACTCTCACTAATTTGAATATTTTCTCTCCACATCCCAATGGATCATCTCGTACATCCCTCAAAGGTTCATGTGGCCCACTTTAGAGACCATCGCTTTATATCCTGCTGTCTCTTTTTTCACCATTGTAAACCTCAGTTTTCTCATTGAGAAAATGGGACACATAACCAATGTGCTGCCTACTTTCTCAAGATCTCACGATGACCAAACATGAACATCTATACACATCATTTTTGAGATAAGAGCATTGCAGGTTTCATGAATCCAGACCAGGAAGATATAATCTCAAATCTCAATTTGGGGTTAGTCTTCAATTCAAAGTGTAGGACACATTTCCCAGCTGCATGACCCTGGCCAAGTCATTTAACCCCAATTGCTTCGCCATTGGCACTCTTCTGTCTTAGAACTGATACTAAGACAGAAGGTAAGGATTTAAAAAACAAAACAAAAAGCAACAAAGAATGTAGGACCCAGAGATCCTCTTCTGTCACCTTTGCCATGAGATGAAGTGGGCCTAGCTTGTTATTTTCCCACTTTATTGTCTGGAAAGTCTTTCTCCAGAGATGCCCCCACTGTCTGGGAAATGGGATGCTCTATGTCCCCAGGCCAGCTGTCACCTAAGCTCTTAATCTTCTCGGGGTTCTTCACTGTCTGCAGGGCAGTCAGTCTGTTCAGACACCTGTTTCTCCTGGTGACAGCCTCCTGTCCCTGATGCTTGGTGTCCCTGACTAGTCCTAAGGTAGAAAGCCACCACAGGCAGCCACAGGAGGCCACTGGGCTCCCACTGCTGGTAGAACGATGCCCCAAATGTTAAAGGGCAGCCAATGATCATAGCTGATGATGGCATCCCTGCTCTTGTGTTTTTGCTGCTGTTGCTACAGTCCCTCAGGGATAGGAGATCCAGAGTAGTCTAATCAGGAGGACGAGGAGGAGGAAGGGGAAGAGCAAGAAGAAGCTAAGGAGAAAGACGAGGAGGAAGAGGAAGGAGCATCTACAGAGCACTGCTATAAGGCTCAGCTGCCTTTATGTTTCTGAAATTTATTGAATAACAAAAACAACCACCACAATAAAAATAGCTCAGTCTGCTATCCTGCTTTCATGCTGGCCAGACACTTTGCACACCTGAGTTCAAGTCTAGCCTGAGATGCTTCCAAACTGTATGAAGCCAGGCAAGTCGCTTAATCTTTGTCTCAGTTTCTTCAAATGTAAAATGGGGATGATAACAGCACCCAACACAGGGCTATTGTAGAGCATAGAGCACATAGTAGGTGCTTAACAAAATACTCCTTCCCTTCCCTTCTCCTTTTCCCAACAATTTTGTGACAGCCTCAATTTTCAGATGGGGAGCCAGAGGCACCAGAGAGTTAAGTGACTATAATGGATCCATCAGCATTTATTAAGTGCTACTTGGTGCCCTCAGGGCAGCTAGGTGGCTCAGTGGATAGAGGGCTGGGTCTGGCTTAAGGAAGACCTGCATCCAAATGGCCCCAGACACTTACCAGCTTTGTGACCTCTGACTAAAGCCAATGGAGCAGGAAATGGCAAACCACTAGTATCTTTGCCAAGAAAACCCCATAGATGGTATGGTCCATGGGGTCTTGAAGAGTCAGACCAGACTGAACAATAACAACTGGGTGCCAGGAAATGGGTTTGATGATGGAGATACCCAAACAAAGGGGAAACCAGCAGACACACATCAATAGGCATGTCTGAAACTTAGATACAGTCACTTTAGGGTGAGACTGGAAGGGGCAAGAAAGTCTGTATGATGGATTTGCTTGAGCTGATCTTGGAATAAATCTGGGAATTCTTAGAGGCATTATGGAAGAAGCACATTCCAGAAGTGGGAGAGAGGCAGCTTATGCAAAACCAAAGAGATGGGACTTTGGAGATAAAGTATCTAAGGGGGGCATTTGAACCCTGGTCTCTATGATGCCAAGCCTAGCAGGCAAGATGAAGGAACAGGTACATGGATTTCTCTCAAACTGTGGCTTGATACGCTTAAGCTCCTTACCTGATTTCTTGGGGGTGCTCACAAGTATGTTGGACCTAACTTTCTTGACTGATGCAGACCATTCCATCTGCAGAATAGTAAGGATGGGTGACCACAAGATAAAGCACCTTCTCCTCCTCCTTGATTTAACCAATGTTTCCAATTAGGCTCCAAAGTACAGTACTTCCTGCTAAATACAGTGCAGCCTTTGGCGATAACTCAGCAAATAACCCTCCGACTCCATTATCTCACTTTCCGACATTTCTCTGATGAGCATATAAATCTCTCTCTGGGATCTTAGCCTCCATTTCTCTAATGAAGGGTTTTTTATTTTTTTAAATCAAGGGGTTTTTGTGCCCTCAGAAAAGGAAGTTGCTATGGGCTAGCTTCTCTGGAAACTCAGTTTGAAAAAAAGATTTCCTTTCCTGAGATCTTGGTAATGAATGTAGGGACTAATTTGATTTTACTAACTTGGGCTGCCCAAGCAAGATTATCTTCATTGAGAAAGGGAAACAAAAAAGTGGTATAGTATCTTCCCCCTTCCTCTGAG
The DNA here is from genome assembly GCF_027887165.1 of Monodelphis domestica. Lineage (NCBI taxonomy): Eukaryota > Metazoa > Chordata > Mammalia > Didelphimorphia > Didelphidae > Monodelphis > Monodelphis domestica. The sequence goes on along the minus strand of NC_077228.1, from coordinate 519,660,753 downwards.
TGTAAAGAATATTTTATCTCCCTACTCTCTTACTGCTCCAGCTCAGTGGGCAGGGACCACAGCTCATTCATCTCTTTATCACAGGGGAAAATATGCTGGCCATAATGGGACTGAATGAAATATTTGGGGAATGAATGGATGGTAATCACTGAGGAGCCCTAAGAAATAAGTGGGTATAATCAAGATGGCCCAATAGAGCACTGGACCTGCAATAAGGGATGCTTGGACTTAAATACTGTCCATTAAATCCTCAAATATTTACTAAATGTGTGGTATTAAGCAAGCCACTTAACTTTCCAAAGTACCATTTCCTTTATCATCTAAGGAGTTTCTCACAATTTTCCTTTCAGGTAGACACCTATAAAATTTCCATTTTCTAGGTAAAGCAACTGAGGCTCAGAAAGGAGCCAACTTTCCCACAGTCATACAAGTAGCATATGGAATAAATGGAATTTGAATTCTACTATGCTAGGCTATTTCTCAGAAGAGTGAATGATGGCCCTCAGATTAATATTAACTCATCTTGGATAATATTAACAAGTGTGGGCTGGAACTGAATCAAAACATGACCTCCAAAAGGGAATGAATTCTGCAAATTTGCTGACTCTTAAAATGATCCAAGCTACTCAATTTCTACTGACATGAAAATTGAATTAATTATTGGAGAAACACATAATTTATGAATTTAAGCAAGAATCTTATATGTCTGTCTGTCTATCTATCTATCTATCTATCTATCTATCTATCTATCTATCTATCTTGCTATCTATCTATCTATCTATCTATCTATCTATCTATCTATCTATCTATCTATCTATCTATATTAGCCTATCTACCCACCCATCCATTTATGTATCCATGTATCTACTCATCTGTTTATACATCTCTCTTTCTTTCTCCTTTTCTACCTATTCATTTCTCTCTCTCTCTCTCTCTCTCTCTCTCTCTCTCTCTCTCTCTCTCTCTCTCTCTCTCTCTCTCTCTCTCTTTCTCTTTCTCTCTATGTTTTTCTCTCCCTTCTGCTCTCTGTCTCTAAGTCTTGGTCTTTCTTTTGTCTCTTTGTCTCTGTTTCTGTCCTTCTTCATTTATCTGCTGCCCCTCTTGGACTAGACTGGTGATGGTAAACCTTTTAGAGGGGTGAGTGATGCCCTTAGATGTGTGGAGAGGAGGAGAGAAGCAGCCTGGCCCCATATCCCTCTGGCTTTCTAGTAATGAACTCTATAATTGGATGATAGTAGGCATGTCCACAGAGAGGGTTCTAAAGGTTCCCTCTGGTACATATGCCATAGGTTCACCACCATGAGGCCAAACTATCAGAGGAAAATAAAGGTCTCCAGTTCTTGAGGGAATTAAATCATATGGCTCAAGAATTCCTGCCCAGGGTTGAGCTGTCTTGATTTGTAAGGGCATGAAGGAGGTAGCTTTAATTCAACTAGATGACTATATCTAGCCAAGTCTCAGCCACCTTACTAGACCATACTTTATTTCCCAACACTCTGACCATTTTGCAATCTGTCCAATCTCATAGAATAAGTCTCCTCCCTCCATCCACCTTTTACTTCTTGTTCTGAATTCAATAATCAAATTAATATGACCGTATTACCATTGTTTTTCTGAAGGGAGTATTTGTTTATTGCCCTATGGATTAACTTATCACTCTTGTGTCTCCCTAGATATTCCCTTCCTTGACCCCTAGTTCTATATGTGTACTATAGCCTCATATTAAAATATGTAAGGTCCTTGAGTTAAGGGACTGCTTATGATCTGTGTCCTCCATATTTAACACTATGACTGGTACATTGTAATTATTTAATAATGTCAAAAACATTGTTCTAGCACCTTAAGAGAACTCAGAGCCATCTAGTCCAACCCCTTCCTTCTAGAGTAGAGGAAACTGGGATTCAGGGAGGTTCAATGATTTGTCCAAGTTTACACAGTATACAACAGAGGCAGTAGGATCTGAACCCACCTCCTGGGTACCCATCCTCCCCTCCAATTCTTATACTCTGAGATTTGCCTGGTTCACTGAAGGGTTAAGTGACTGGACCCTGGTCACAGAACCTGTCAGATCTAATAAGCTCTAAGCCTAGTCCCATAGCCATTATATTAGTGAAAGAGAGGAGAGAGCCAGAGAAACTGATTATTCACTGCCTTAGATTCTTTGATCCTTGAGAAGAGGAGAGAGTACAGCAAGTTACCAAACTGGATCAGAGCCAAAAGGCTGCTCTCATTTGTAGTCTATCAGAAGGAAAAAAGAAACCAACCAGAGGTGGGCTGAGAATTTCAGCAAAGCTACCTGAAGTCTCATCTACACTTAAAGCCTGCACTCAAATCAGATCTCATGCTCTTGGTCATGTACCTTCTGTCTTGCAGTTAAGAATGTTTCTCAGGTCTCTCAAGGGTGAAACAATACCTTCTTTCTTTCCCTTACCAAGCAATATTTCTAACTTTCTCTGCAAAGGAGTCATTTATGAATCAAGAAGATCCAGCCGTAGTGAAAGAAAAAAAAAAGAAAAAAAGCTCTTCAACCTGGCCCTGAGGAATGACTAGATTCGGTTCTGAATCACAAGGGGGCCACACTCTTCCTAACAAAACCGGGGGCCAAGAGAAGTAGGGGAAACCCCCATTTCCCACCCCTTAGCACTACTTAAAAATCAAGAAGCTGCTAGTTGTCAGATATGATGTTAAGGAAGATGGCAGATCACGAGAAGTCTTGTCACAAGGGATCTAACTTGACATTCACAAATACCTGGTAGGAGAAGCTCTTAAAGAAAGAAAAGTCTTTCCTCTAAAAGCAAATCTGAAATGGATCAAAGAGAAAAAAGTCAATCTTGTCAGTTTTCAATCAGTCAGCAAGCATTTATTAAGCATCTGTGAGAGGCAGCTCAGTGAATTAAGAACCAGGCCTAGAAATAGGAGACTCGGGGTTCAAATCTAGCCTCGGACACTTCCTAGCTCTGTGATCCTGGGCAAATCACTTAATCCTCATCACCTAGTCCTTGCCACTCTTCTGCCTTGGAACCGATCCACAGTATTGATTATAAGATGGAAGGTAACGGTTTTTTAAGCATCTATAATGTTCCAGGAGTATAGCTAGTTGTTGGAGACACAAAATCAGGACTTAAATATTCTTTGCCCTCAAGGAGTTCATGTTAATAGACGGGAGACAGTATTTAATAAAATTACTGAATCTTTGGTATAGGAGAGATGATGAGATCTGATATGATTTCTTGGTTCTATTAGGAGATGATATTTGTAAAATGCTTAGCACAGTGCCTGGGACATATAGACACGTAAGTAATCATTGTTTCCTTCCTGTCCTTCCTGTCCTTCCTCCCACTCCTCTAAAATTCTGTAATCCAGAGACTTGAACTTTCAGGCTACAAATATATTTCATCTCTATTCCTAGCTCATTTCCAAACAGTCATATGGATTCCCAGAGTGCTTTTCGAGGTCAACTCATCCAAACTCCCACCCCATGCAAGATTTCTTCCTAAAAAATAAATTTCTTCATTTCTGGCCAAGGGTCATCTAGCATCTGCTGGAACACTTCCACTGTAGGGGAGCTCACCACCTTGAAAAGTAGCATCATCGAGTATTGGATAACTAATTGTTAGAGATTTCTTCACATTGAACTTCAGCTTTGGGTCTATTCTATTTCCACCCACTATACCTACTTCTGACTCATAGGACCAAGCAGAACACATAAAATCTCTCCTATACATGACAGCTGTTTAAATACTTGGAAAGGGCAATCATGTCCTACTCCCCAAGACTCCTCTTTCCCAAACTAAACATCATCGGTTTTCTCATTCATTCCTCACATGTTATGGTTGCCAGATCTTTCACTTCCCTTTTCCCAGGTGTTGGGCATGAGTTCAAAGAAAGAAAAAACAGGCTTCTATGAGATCAATCCTGTTAAGTGGGCAGGGAAACTCTCCTTAACTTCTGCTGATGATTTTAGCAGGGGACCTGCCAAAGTGATCTCACTTAGCCACAAGGAACTCTGTGACCCAGATTATTGAGCATGGAGGCTCTGCCATTGACCTGGACCTTTCAGGGGTCTTATAGTCCTACTTTGGCCCTTTCTCCAAAATGGCAGCTGTGCCCCCCTCCTTTATTTCATTCTCAGTCTTCATTATCAGCACCTCCCTTGGATGCTTCTCCCATCCACCTCCAACTCATCTTAAGGCTTCATTGGAATTATAAAATGGCTCCTTTCTCTTCAGAGGAAGGATGAGGATGTAGGGAGAATTTATTTAATTTTTCTGGTCTTAATTTTCCCCATTTGTATGTAATCTGCTTTTGGCCACAAGTCCCTCCTCCAAATCTCTCTGCTCTTTGTGGTTGGACTTGATGGCTTCTAAGCTCTGGTGTAGCTGTAGGTCTCTGACAAATCATTTCCCCTCTATGGACCTCAGTTTCTCCATATGCAAAGTGGAGGGGGGGTAGGGTTGGACTAGATGGCTTTTAAGATTACTCCTAGCTTTTGACCCTCAATTCAATGATCCATAGTTCGGTTCTGTATTTGATAAATAGGACATAGAGGACGAAAAGGCAGAAAAAGACTGAAGGACCTCTGAGGATGTCCTGCCCCTCTCTGTTCCATCCCTATCTGCGAGCTTAGTGGTCTTTAACCTAGGCAAAGGGTGCAGCAAGTGATGTAGGAGAGAGGTTGGCAGGTGGTTTTCCCAGGGATGGCCCATGTGTCTGGGACAAAGCTGGGAACACAAAGTCCTGAGCTTCAGCCCTAGACACCTGGAGGAGGAAATCACAAAGTTTCCTTTGTTCTGTTCCTCCTTCTGTTTAGCATATCAAAACACTTCATTTTGCTCTTTCCACATCAGAGTAATCTGAGCTGGGAGACCTCAAGGGTTCCAACTTCATAGCTCTCTAAGACAGATTCAGGTAAAATAATCAGATCTCAATGAGAACCAAATGTTCTTCTGCCCAACCCGTAGCCCCAGCGAAGAAGCAGATCTCAGCTGCCGTGACTCAGTCAAGTGGATACACCAGACTGGCCTATGTGCTAATGTGCAAACATCTCCCTGTGCCATTTCCCCAGCTCTCCCTCCTCCCTCCTCTTCCCTCCACTCCTCCCTTGGCCTTCTGTCCCATGCTGCATGGTAGCAATTTGCTAAGGGCCTCGGTGGGACTCTCTTTGGCCTTTCTCTTTGTCAAAAGCACATGACGTCTGGTGTAGAATTCTACTAATAGGTTGTAACTGAAAACCCGACCTATTAACTGTCGGTGGAGCAGGAAGAGCAATTAGCAAATTTTGTTCAGCTTGCTTTTCTGGAGGCCCAGTCTTTGTTTGTTTGAGACAAGTATTTTGCCTTGGTCTCTTAGCCCCTGGAAATGTGTTCACACTTACTACACTGGAACAAGGTTCAGCAAAACGCTGTTTCCTGGGAGGAAAGAGGCCATTTATCAAACAATTGATCAAACAACAGATGCCATCTGTTAAGTAGCTGCTAGGTAAACTACCAGTGGCTCCCTATTACTTCCAGGATCAAACATAAACTTTTTTATGTTTGGCATTTTCAAAGCTTCATATCCTTCTCCCTACCTAATTTTACCCTTGACACCCTTTCTCCTTCATAAACTATAATCTGGCTACCCTGACCTCCTCCCCATGACACTCCATCTCCCTGCTCTCTGCCTCCACCTTGGTTATCTCTCATGCCTGAAGTCCTCTTCCTCCCCTCCGTGGCTCTGGCTTTTAGATTTCCTAGTTTCCTTCAGATCTCAGCTCAAATTCAACCTCCTGCAGGTCTCATCTACCTCTTCCCAACCCCAGTGAGATTATCCTCCATTTACTCTGATATATTTTGTATTTTCCTATTTGCTCTTCATTTTCAGAGGGAACCAATGGCATCCCAGGGTGATGTCTTTTTTTATAAGCTTATTCATCTAATTAATTAATTTAAACTATTTTTCTATGGTAATATGATTCAAGTTCTTTCCAATCACCTCCCATAGCCAACACTCAATTCCACTGGCTTTTACATGTGTCATTGATCAAGACTATTTCCATATTATTGATGTTTGCACTAGGGTGATTGTTTAGAGTCTACATCCCCAATCCCATCCCCATCAACCCATGTGATCAAGTAGTTGCTTTTCTTCTGTGTTTCTGCTCCCACAGTTCTTTCTCTGGATGTGGATAGTGTTCTTTCTCATGAGTCCCTCCTAATTGTCCTGGATCGTTGCATTGCCACTAATGGAGAAGTCCATTACATTCAACTGTGCCACAGTGTATCAGACTCTGTGTATAATGTTTTCCTGGTTCTGCTCCTCTCACTCTGCATCAGTTCCTGGAGGTTGTCCCAGTTCACATGGAATCCCTCCAGTTCTTTATTCCTTTCAGCACAATAGTATTCCATCACCATCAGATACACAATTTGTTCAGCCATTCCCCAGTTGAAGGGCATCCCCTCATTTTCCAATTCTTTGCCACCACAAAGAACGCAGCTATGAATATTCTTGTACAAGTATTTTCCCTTATTATCTCTTTGTGGTATAAATCCAGCAGTGCTATGGCTGGATCAAAGGGCAGGCAGTCTTTGAGTGCCCTTTGGGCATAGTTCCAAATTGACTTTCAGAATGGTCGGATCAATTCACAACTCCACCAGCAATGCATTAGTGTCCCAGGGTAATGTCTTGACGTGTGCATGCATGAATTTAAGTGATGAAGAGTTGCACAAAGTCATCAGCCTCACTCTCTTTTCCAGAGTCATCCAAGTCCAGTGGCAAGACAAAAGTCAAGATGACTGCCGATGGCCCAGGATGCAATGGATGACCTTGGAATCTTCAGTATCTGATCAAGCTCTAAGTGATCCAAAGCATGTGCTTCATCTGTCTTCACGGATATTGTAACAGATTATTCTCATTTGCTCATTCTGCTGTGAAGAATCTTCCTATGCTTGGGGTTGACACCTCCCTAACTCACTGATGAGTTTGTAGTCCATAATTATTAACATGTTTTCTCGCCCATTAGAAAGTGAGATCCTTGAGGGCAAGGGCAGTGACTTTGCCTTTACTTGTATCCCTAGGGCTTATTTGTATCCCTAGTGTGTGGTACATAATAGGCATTTAATGCTCATTGAGTGACTAAATGAAGCCAACATCACAGAGACAAAAATGAAACAATCTGTGCCTTTGAGAGGCTGATATTCAGGGATGTGCTGCAGCCATCATGAAGGGGCCAAGAGCTGATTGTTAAATTTTTAATATGAGTATTTCCACTGGAGAAACTGGAGAGTGCTCTGAATTAGAGCTCAATTTATTGTTTTATTGGTTATCTAGAATGAAGAAAATGGTGGAGAAAATATTAAGAATGCAGATTAAATTAAAAGTATATCAGTATACTTTTTTCTTTAGAGTCAGTTGTTAAACATTTACCAGTGCTGTTGCTTACATTCTAAAGAAAACACATATTATTATGTATAAGTGGATATATAATTATATAAGAAAACATACATATAATTATATATAAAATAAAATACAAAATTGTATATAAAATAAAATAAAATAATTATATATAAAATAAAATATATTAAAAATTGCACATCTAGGAACTAACTGAGGTCAAATTTCTATATTTTTTTGGGGGGAGGAGTGTTTCATTTTATAGGCAGCTGTATAATATAGAGAGAATAGAGTGCCAGATCTGGATTAGGGAAGACTGAGTTCAAATCCAGACTCAAACACTTATGAGTCATGTGATCCTGGGAAAGTTACCTAACACAGTTTACCTCATGTGTCAAATGAGCTGGAGAAGGAAATGGCAAATCCCTTTGGTATTTTGCTAAGAAAACTTGAGAAAGGGTCACAAAGTATTGGACACTACTAAAACAATTGAACAATACACATGTAATTATACATAATTATATGCATAATTTTATATAATATATATATAAAATAAGTCTATTTAAAATCTATATGAAATAAATAAAAAGTGTTTTGGTTTATTTTGGGGAGGGGGGAGGCATTAGAACGTCGATCAAAATTTCTCCTCAAGTCCATGGACTCCTTTGGGGTCTATGAATAGACTTTGGGTTTATGAACTTGTGGTAAAAAGTAAGATCTTCCTTTACAGTAATCTGCAACTAAAGTTTGGCATTATTTTCTTTTTTTTTTTTAAACCCTTACCTTCCATCTTGGAGTCAATACTGTGTATTGGCTCCAAGGCAGAAGAGTGGTAAGGGCTAGGCAATGGGGGTCAAGTGACTTACCCAGGGTCACCCAGCTGGGAAGTGTCTGAGTCCAGATTGGAACCTAGGACCTCCCGTCTCCAGGCCTGGCTCTCAATCCACTGAGCTACCCAGCTGCCCCTGGCATTACTTTCAATGATAGAAAACAAAAAATAAAATTCTGAGAAGGCATCCATAGTCTTCATCAGATTGCCAAAGGCTGAAGGACAAACATGACTTGTTGAAAATCAGGAGTTGGAAGGGGGCTTAGAAGAGAAAAGACTCAGGCAGAAAGTGATTTCTGAAATGAGCTTGGAAGGCAATGAGGGATTCTCAAAGGGTGATGTCAAATACCAATAGAAATGAGGGCCCCTGACCTGTACAAAGGGACACCCGTGGGCTGCATGTCAATATAGGAAATCATGGATTATTATTTTTTGTGTATTTTTATTTAGTTTGGTAAATATTTCCCAATTCTTTATTTTTTTAAACCCTTCCCTTCCATCTTAGAATCAATACTGTGTGTTGGTTCCAAGGTAGAAGAGTGGTCAGGGCTGGGCATTGGTGAGATTACATTAATGCATGGAGATATCCATGAATACATACATATGAAGACACGTTCATCCAAAAATGTATGTGTCTATGTAAACACATGCATTCATTCATATATGTGGATTATGTGTCTGGGTATGCATGCATACATGCTGGGCATACACATAATTTTTTCCTGACCCAAGACTTCATTTGTATATCAAACTCCTAGAGAAGAATCTTGCCCTTCCGATGCAAATCAGGAACTCTTCTGTCCCTTAGAGTCTTCGAGAGTTGTCGTGTCACCGAGAGGTTACCTGGTTTACCAGGGACACACAGGTACAGGACGCTCTTCCTGTGCATAATCTATTGAAAAGCATGTGCTCTTGTGCGAATGGAAGTTCTTTTGAAGTTGAAATATAGGTAGTTCTGTTGGGGTGTAGATACATAGACTAGAATCTGAATTAGGCAAAATGGCCTTTCAGGATAGAGTAAACATAAGAGAACGTTAGGTATCTCTATAGCTGCTGAAGGTCTGTGATCTGCGGGATGGGAGTAAGAAAGCAGAACTATTCTGTCCTCCAGTTTTGCTCAACTAGGCTGATTTAGAGTAATTTCTTTCCTAATTAAAAATCTCCCAAGGAATGTGGCTATTGATGGGATCTGAGGTCCAAAGTCTGAAATGCCACATGAAACAAATTGCCCAACCCATTTGGTGATGATGGAGTCCATTTGGAAGGTGATTGGAAATCAATGGTTGTCATCAGAACTCTGGGGACTTTATGCTGAGAGGTCATTTTCTTACTTGGACCAGACACTAAGGGGAAAGTGGTAGGGTGCCAACTATAGATTCATCTTCATTTTATTAATATTCTAATCAAAGAAAATTAAGAAGAAACATGAAATTATAAATTGGAACCCATGGAGATGGACCCTCTGAATAGCCCTTGTTGACTCTTGTAGATGACTTGGGATATGGAAGTTCATCAGAAAGGGGCCACATCTGCTATGACATCTCTTGTTGTTTAGTAATTTCAGTTGCATCCAAATCTTCACGATCCCATTTTTAAGGATTTTTTTGGTAAAGATACTGGAGTGGTTGGCCATTTCTTCTTTAGCTCATTTGACAGTTGAGGAAACTGAGACAAACAGAGTCAAGTGACTTACCCAGGATTACATGGCTAGTAAGGTAGTAAAGTAGAGGAGTCTTCCTGACTCCAGGCCCTGTGCTCTATCTACTGTCCCATGAGATCTTTATTGAAAACCTTTAGATTCTTAGGAACATTAGATGGAGAGCTAGAAGGGAGTCCAGAGACCATTGAGTCACAGACTTATAGAATCACAGAAATCTGAGCATTGAATGGGAGTTTAATGTCATTGAGTCCAACCCATATAGGAAAGGACAATTCCACTATAATATACCTCAAAAGTGGTCATCCAATGATTGGGGATGTAGACTCTAAGCGATCACCCTAGTTCAAATATCAATAATATGGAAATAGGTCTTGATCAATGGCACATGTGAAACCCAGTGGCATTGCTCGTTGGCCATAGGAGTGGGGTGGGAGGAGAGGAGGGAAAGAACATGAATCATGTAAACATAAAAAAATTATAAATTAATTAATTAAATATATTTTTTCAATGAAAAAAAAAGTGGCCATCCAACCTCTGCTTGTCCAACCCACTCATTTTACAAATGAGGAAATCCTACACCAGGCTTAGATTACATCTTACATGGATTATCTCATTAAATTAGCATAATATTTCACTCTGAGAAGTCTCCAAATATAGCTTAGGTACAGATTATGTCCAGGTTCCCAGAAATATGGATAATAGAACCCCCATATCCCCTATAGGCACCCAAGGCAACATGATGGATACTGGGTATGGGCCAGGTTATATCCCAACACACAGAAAATGTCGAAGATGCAAGAGCTGACAGAATCCTATATCTAGAACTAGAAGTCCCAACCCCCACTTTGTTATGTTTCCAACATTGATCATAGAATCCTGGTTCTGGAGTTGAAAGGGTCCTCAGAGGACCCCACTGATCTCATTTTGAGGAAGAAATTGAGGTCCAGAGAAACAAAGTAATTTCATAGTATTTAGACTCACAGACCAAGAGCTTGAAGAAACCTCAAAGGCTGTCTAGTACAATACCCTCATTTTATAGATGAAGAAATTGATATTCATAGAGGTAACATGGTGGATGGATTGAATGCTAAAAGCAGACTCAGGAAGACTTCCACTGGAACTCCATTTCTGACACTGGCTAGTGTGGTGACCAAGGGCAAACCATTTAACATCATAGTAGAGGAGAGGGGGATCGTGTCCTAAACTGTTTTCCATCCAGCATCCACTAAATGAAACATTGGCCGGGATTGGGTGACCGTCAGCTGAGAACAAATATGGAAGATGGAATAAGCAATTAGGGTAAAGGTAATAGGAGGGAAAAGAAAGGAGCTTACAGGGGAAGTAGGAGAGAATTAAAGATAAACTTCTTACTTCTACAACTTTGCCCTGCGTTATTAATTAGTAATTAATTACTAATTAATAACTAATATCAGAAAAGTCCCTCAATTGTGATCAGCCAATCAGCTCCAATATTTTGATGGCATAATTATAGTTATGATGGTGTTGTTGGTTTCTGTCTTAACCACTGCAACCATCCGAAATGTCTTGACTTTCATAATTGCCTCCATGTTTATTTTGAGATAATTGGTTAGCTCAGTTTTACAACAGGTAAACTCAGGGACCATCCATCAGGCTCGGTAACTGGTGTGACAAATACATCCTTTCACTTTTCTTCTCTCTTTGTGGGTACTACAGAATGTTCCATACTCTTATTTTTAAGATAAGGAAATAGAGGCATGGAGAGTTGAAATAACTTCCTCAGGGCCACAGAGCAAGCAGGATTCAAACTCGTCTTCTTAACCATTTCTTAACCAATATCCATTTCCACATACTTGAAATTTTATAAAGTATTTTACATGGTATCACATTTGAGTTTCTCAACAGCCCTGAACACAATCACTGTAGGTCTTATTATCCCCATTTTTCAGATGGGGAAATGGAGTCCCAGAGAAGTTAAGTGATTTGCCCAGGAATCCCAAGGCTGGTGAATATTATGTGGGGCTTGAACCCATCTCCCCAGGGCTCCAAAGCCAGTTCTCTATCTACTGTACCATACTGCAACTCCTAATTGTTAAAACCCCAAATTAACCATAGAATCTGCTCTGAGTTCAGCCTGTTCACTCTTTCTTGGCAGACTGAAAACAGGAGCGAGCGTGGAAAAGCACAAACCCTGTTTCCAAATAGACCCTTTTATGCTTGTGAGCATCTTTCCTCCACAGTCATTTGCCAATTTTTAGATGAGTTTATAATATATGTTGTGTCGGGGGACTTAGAAAACATATAAATAAGCTTAGCCCTTTGCACAGTTTAAACGATTACAGTAATTTATCTGTTGTGGAAGGGAGCTATGATTCCTCGAGTAGGCTTATTCCCTTAACAGGTGTGTCCATTCAATTAATAAATTCCATATGCAAACCTATACATGCCAGCCTACTAAACACACATGAAGCATTTTTCCACTAATGGTTTATTTATTTATCTATCCATCCATCTATCCACCCATCCATCCATCCATCCATCCATTCATTCATTCATTCATTCATTCATTCATTCATTCATTCATTCATTCATTCATTTATTTGTTTGTTTGTTTGTTTGTTTTGTGGCTGCTTTTTAATCTGGCAGAGAATGTGACCCAGCTTGGCTATGAAGCATCTATCTTGGTTATCTTTGCAGAAGCCCCAATCTGGATCGAATCCAGGTGTTCCAGCTGCCCCAGAAATGAAGGCCAGGGACAGGATCTTGACTCAGGGCTCCTGGTACCACCTGCTGGCTTTTTGTTTCCAAGGACCAAATTCCTAGAATCCTGGAGCTGGCAAAAGCCAGGGCTGGAAGGGATTCTAATGGCTGTCTAGTTCTGCTCCTTCCCTGTCCTCCTTTGTCGTGCAAGGAAGGGAATGGAAAGAACTAGAAAACTTAGTCATGGAGCCAGGACTCCTGACTCATAGTAATTCCAAATCACAATAATAATAATAATAATAATAATAACACCAATAAAAATAAAATAACCAAGAATAGTGATTATGTTTTACACATATCAACTCATTTAATCTTTGCAATAATGCAACAGAGATGCTACATATTTATGGTGTCCATATTATCTACATTTTGTTATTGATATCTGTTTTGCAGACTAAGTTACTGAGGCAGAGAAAAGGTAAATGACTTATCCAAAGTCACCCAGCTAGTGTCAGCAGCAAGATTAGAATTTTAGTTGCAATCATTCCAAGTTCATCTCTCTATCCACCATGATCCTTAGCCACCAAAGTAGGTAAGGAGTATCAGTGAGAATCTCTCCAGAATTGTTATCTCGATGCCATTGTAGCTTGGTAGAATTCCAGTCTGGAGGACTTGGGGTTTGCAGGAAGCTCCTCTGAAATACTCCTTCTTACTCCTAAAAGGAAGAAATCAATGGGGAGAGATGGGGATCCACTGCTTGGCATGACTGCTTGGACTGAACTCCTACAGGTCTTGGAGGTATTGGGAAGGGTTCCTGGGGACAAGGCCAATCTTCCAAGAAACCCAGGGGAGAAGTCATTGCTTCCAAGGAGCACACAGGAGTTGGAAACTATGCCCAAGTCTGGAGACGGGGGGCACTGAGAGGAGTTACGCTTTTCCCCTGTGAGGTAGACTGCTAGAGATTTAAAAGGAGGCTTTGAGAGAAGGAGCTTTTGGAATCCAAAGATAATAGGGTTAGAGGAACATAAGGAATAAGACATCACAACCTCCTATTTTATACCTGTGGAAACTGAAGCTCAAAGAGGTACAAACTTGTCTGATATCACATGGGTAATAAAAACTAGAAGAGCTAGAATTTGAACCAAGGTCCTCTTACTCCAAAGCAAACACGCTTTCCACCATACCAATTCTTGAAATAATATTAATAACAACTAGCATTTATAGAATTTTTTTAAGGCTTGCAAAGTACTTTATGAATACTATCTTATTTAATCCTTATAATAGCCCTAAGAAGTAGGAAATACTTTTATGCTCATTTTATAGATGAGGAAACTGAGGCAGACAGAGGTCAAGTGCCTTGCCCTGGATTGCAGAGCCATTAAGTAGTTGAGGCTGGATTTGAACCAAAGACTCCTTAGCTGGCACAGTGGATAGAGCACTAGAGTCAGGAAGTCTCATCTTCCTGAGTTCAAATCCAGCCTCAGATATGTAGTAGCTCTATCACCATGGGCAAGTCCCTTAACCCTGTTTGCCTCAGTTTCCTCATCTGTCAAATGAGCTGGAGAAGGAAATGGCAAACCACTCCAGTGTTGTTGCCAAGAAATCCTAAATGGAGTCACAAAGAGTCAGACATGACTTAAATGACTTGACAACTTCTTGAGGCCAGGGCCAGTCCTCTATCTGCTGAGCTATCATTATCTTTATAATTTCACCTTATTGAGCTCCATAAATGTGCTCCATTTTGAGTCTTCTATAGGGATGTCTTAGGACCAGTCTCAAGTCAAGTTAATTCAATGAACATTAATGAAGCCGCTCCTATATACTGTTCTTGGAGCTCGGAATGCAAGGACAGAACCAAGCAATACATTTTCCTGGGGGATAAAACAATCCCCCAGATAGAAATCTCTTTGAAGAGAGAGGGGATGTTACCTACTGGTGGGATCTGGGAAGGCTTCCTGTAGGAAGAGGACCCAAGTTGAACCTAGAATAAACTGAGACTGACTCACAGATGAGGATGGATTGGATTCCACACAGTAAGGAATTTAACTCGTGATTTTTGATTGATGAGTTGATTGATGAGTTTTAGGCACAGGAATCATCCAGGACAAAGACACATAATGGGATTCAATGTCATGCTTGAGTCAAACCCTCTCATTTTATAGGTGGGGAAATCAAAGCTGAGAGAGAAAAGTGTCTTACCTTCTATCTTGGAATCAATACTATATATTGGTTCCAAGGCAGAAGAGCAGTAAGGGCTAGGCAATGAGGGTTAAGTGACTTGCCCAGGGTCACACAGCTGGGAATTGTCTGAGGCCAGGTTTGAACCCAGGACCTCCCATCTTTGGGTCTGACTCTCAATCTACTGAGCCACCCAGCTGCTCCCTCTTTTAATTTTAAATAGAGTGACTAAGTCCAGGATTGGGGTCGCTGAAAGAGCTTGGGGAAAGGTAGTTGTCGTGTATGGGAGTGATAAAGAGACTGGGGGAACTCAGGGTGGGAGCAGACTTCCCCAGATGCTCCTGTCTCTCTTCCCCCCAAATGCTGCAATGGCATATAGGGTTGAGTTGTCACCTTCACCCCAGATAGGCTTCCCCAAATCATCACCTCTCAGACCAGCAGCACCGTCCAGCTACCCAGGGCAAAGAGGTAGATGAAAGCCTCCGGGATAAAGGCTTTGTAGACTCTGATTCCCAGAAGGAGGATCAATGTGGGGCAGAAGTTACAATGTAGGTCATAATGATTGAAAATTCACGCCAGGACAGAGACCACAATATGGTAGACCAGTCTGAGGTCAGAATCAGTGCTCATCTGCATCTGATCAACCACAGGGACCAAGTATGATTCGAGATGACCTAGGATGAAGCACACTACCCGTCTCCTGACAGAGAGGTGATAGACTTTGAGTTCAGAATGATAGACACATTTTTGGATATGGCCAAGGGTGGTATTGGTTTTTCTCAAGTATATATGTTTTTTACAAGGTTTCTTTTTGCTTACCTCCTTATTGACTCCCCTCTCAGTTGGGAGGAAGGCTGGGAGGGAAAGAAATAAATGCATTATTTTGAAAAATGATTTATTAAAATAAGATTAATGAACTAAAATAATAATCTAGATTTTTGAAAAGAGTATTGTCTCCTGAATGATTATTTTTTTCAGAGATGGTAGCACCTGGAGATGAACTATTAAGGAAGCCACAGAGAGGTTGCAATTTGCAAGAGAAAAGGAAATGCCTATACCAGAAAAATCATGGGTGCTGTTCATAGTATTTTTTAATAAAGAAAAAAATGTTTTAGTTCTTATTATTTCCAATTTCCCATTCCCTGTCTAGGACCCTTGTGACCCAGCAACTGGAGCAGAAGACAGAACAAAAGCAAGCTATGCATTATTGGAAAACATCATTTAGTTTTAGAACCCAGAGCTCTTCTCTGAAATGTACGCTGGGAACTATTTAGCTGAAAACCTGTTCCTTGTAACGTGGAAAAGATACAATGGAAGTTCAGCTGGGCAAAGATAAATGGACATGGAACATTGGCTCCATCCTTACCTTGTGGGACAGCAAGAGGACCGTCCTCTCTCAAGTGCCAGCTTCCCCATAAACAGGGGACAGAGGGGACAGCTTGGCTGTCTTCACAACGAGGCCATCAAACCGAATAGAAAAAGAAAACAGAAAGGGGGAGCAGGCCCAATGCCATGGAATAGATGGAAATTAGCATCCCCATTTGAGCGGTGTGGCAAGCTTCCCATTCCAGCGTTTGCTTGGTATTTTCATGCATTAACAACAGTCTGATCTGCATGGGGATGAGAAGGGTCTAACCCACTGAGAGAGACCTAGACCAATGGTGACGCTCACCCCACTAAAATCTCAGCTGTTTTTGTTGTAACCTAATAAACTGGAGTCTGATTCAGGGTGGTTGTTATTGCCCTGAATCTGGCATCGCCAACCTCCCAATCACCATCCCCAGTGCTTGCCTTAGTTTTGTTTCTTTTTCTTTTTTCTTCTTCCTAGCTCCCAAAGAGGAGGACCATTATTTTCTAGACACAACCGACAATGACATCATACACGTCAAGCTTTCCTAGAGGGGCTGTGATGTGCGCAGATGGGGCAAAGGCCCTCCTGGGAAGGAAGGGGTTCTTCTGATTTTTCCAAATAACGTTTACCCTAGACAGACTTCCCCAAATGCTCCCGCCTCTCTTCCTCCAAATGGTCCAATGGCACATAGGGTTGAGTTGTCACCTTCACCTCCGACAGGCTTCCCCAAAGGCACCCCCTTTCTCCGTAATGCTGAACGGGAGATAGGGTTGAGCTGTTACTTGGTGGGCAACGTGCCAGACGCCGAGATCTTGCCGTTGAGAAAATCGCTTGTTTCAACGGACAGATTTTGTCCATTAAAACCTGTTCCTAGCTCCCTCCCTGAGCCCAGCTGCTTCCATTATAGAAAATTGGACTAAAATGATGTCAGGTTCCTGCCATAAAAATGAATAGGAATGTTGCTTTTCATTATTTTAAATTGCCGGGCGTTTCATGGATATGTATTTATTTTTGTCATTTCTCTTTGGCCCTGGTGGAGGGTTTGACCCTTGAATAATGAATAATCAGAAAGACACATGTTAGCACTCCAGTCTTGCTTGTGTTGACCTGGTTTTTCCTTGCCAGTTGTGACAGACCCTGAAAGGCCGCACTCTTAAATGTGTTTATAATCTGGGCTCTTTTAAACTGTCATTCAATCCCTGTCTTGGAGAAAGTGCTATTGAAACAACGGAGGATGAAAGTCTTTAGAGAGGCCTAAAAATTGCAAACTTACTCCCCAGCTCAAAGGCAGCTCTTTAGCAGCACTGGAATTGGAAGAAAAAGGGCAGGATTCTGACTGTTTCTTAAGGGGAAAGAGGCTTGCTTTCACAATTGATGGCTTCTTTTGTTCGCCTCTAATCTAGTTTTCTGAACATACCTTTCAGCTCAGGGTGGGATGGGGAAGGGGGGAGATTGTGAGTGTATTCTCAAGAGGGAACAATGAAGAAGGGGAGAATGAACAGAAAAATTGATTCGATAATATCAAGGTAGCCACGTTGTTCAAGAATGCAGTTAGGTGGCCCAATGGATAGAGCCCCAGGCTTGGAGGCAGGAAGACTCCAATCTGGCAGTAGATACTTAACTAGCTGAATGACCCTGGGCAAGTCATTTCACCCTGTTGGCCACAATTTCCTCATTTGTAATATGAGCTGGAGAAGGAAATGGTAAACTACTTCAGTGTCTTTGCCAGGAAAATCAGAAATGGGCTTGCAAAAGATTTGGGCACAACTGAAAAATGCCTTAGCAACAATGACGTGTTCAAAAGTTTCCATCATTTGGTTGGAAGTTGGAAGTTGGTGAAGTGCTCCTCAGCTATGGTAGTCAAGAGAATTGAGTCTTAGGACTTCAAACCAATGAAATCCTGAGTCCAGTCCCTTGACTTCTACTTACTAAAAGTCCATGAAGTAGTAAAGATCCTGGTGATACCAGATGATAAATGAACATAGAGCCCATGAATCCAACAAAATCACAGAAGAAATAGAGATACTGAACAGAGACAGTGAAACCGAAATAGAATAATGCCCAAGACAGATAGTATAAATTTGGGTTAGTTAGATCCAGGAGGATTAGCATAGCCAGAAGAATTTATGGAACTTCTTCAGAAGTATTTGGAATTTCTAGACACATAAGACACGCCATATTGTTTTTGTGGTTCTTAATTGGATCTCTGATTTTTGGTATGGTAGGCACTCCCTGTGAAGAAACTTTCTTCACTAGAGCAGATAGACAACTGCTCTGCCATTTATATAACATACAGAGTTGTTTGGGGTACTGAAAAGCCAAGTGACTAGCCTAGGTTCATGCAGCCAGTATTTCAGAAGACTTGAATCCAGATCTTCTGGGAACCATTATTTTAAGGAAGAGTCTTATGTTTCCTCCTTCATTCTTTTCTAGTCTTGACTCCTAACTCTCCAGACTTCTTTCTCCACCATATCCCAGCAGTTTTATCATTTTTGAAGATATCTCCATCCTTATGATCCTTAATGGCTCCATTTGGTCAGTTCCACCTAGAATTTCCCTTTTGAAGAAGAGCCAGCCATGTGCACACCCTCATTCCTCATTATGTATTGCCTTCTTCCATTAAAAATAAGCACCTTGGGAGCAAGGACAACTTTTTTTTTTTCCACTTCTATTTGTATTCCCAGCACTTAACACAGTGCCTGGCAAATAGTAAGTTGATTAATGAATGCTTGTTGACTTAGTTTGACTTGATTTGACTTACTGACTCCAAGGTAAGCTCTCCATCTACTGAACCATTTTCATCTTGTGCTACACTTAAAGGCAGCACAGAGAATAATTAAAATTCTACTAATACAAAAGGTCTTGAGAGTCAGAAAGACAATACATGTCATGGTTACCAGGATGTAAACAAAAAGAACTCCAACTCCAAAGAATAGAGATGGAATACTGCCAACTTCTAGTGATTAAACTTGGTTTCAAAGTAAAGATAGGAGAGGGTGATCTCTTCCCTTCTCTGAGAGAGGGAAAGGGTATAGATGGGACCCTGCTTATGATGCTAGACTTGATTGATTCAATGGTTAGTTTTGCCAAAATCTATTTTTCTCTTTGTCTCTCCCCCAACTCTATTATTTTAAAAGATGACTCTGGGAAATGGAGAGCTAAACATGGAAATGAAGATGATATAAAAATGAGGATATTAATATTTTAAGGGAGAGACAATGGAATGAAGACTATATTTTGAATAAGAACACATGGGTTCAGATCCTACCCAGATACCTATACCTGTTTGACTTTGGGCCAGTCACTAAGTCTCTCTGAGTCTCAGTTTCCCACTTTTCAAAATGAAACCATTCTAGATAGCCTCCATCCTTTCCAGCTCTTAATTTATAATTCTTCAGTTCTGTAACCAAACTGCTCTCTGACTCAGTTTCCTCAGGAAGGATTTGGACTAGATGGTTTCTGGGGTCCCTTCATTTTCTAAATCTGTGAAACTGTATTTTGGAAGACGTGAGCATCCAAAGTGCTAAAATAATAACAAACAAACTCAATTCATCAGCAGGCATTATTGAGTGCCAAGAATGGTGCTAACTGATGGAAAAATGTTAGAAATAGGGAGGATACACATACTAGAAATACTGCTAGGAGATACTATTACTAGATAGGAATACTACTAGTCAAAACTGGTACTAGATAGGAGTACTAATAGTAGAAGAACAGAAGTAATTGAATAATAATGATTGCTAAATTTATGTAGCTTCTACCATGTGCCTGGCACTATGCTAAGTGTTTTACAAATATTATCTCATTTGATTCTCACAACAGCCTTGAGAGGGAGGTGCTGTTATTCTCCCCATTTTACAGATGAAGAAAATGAGAGGCAAAGAGAATCACAGGGTCACAGAGCTATTAAATGTTTGAGGCAGGACTTCAACTCATGTCCCATGTAAGAGGTACATGAAATCCCAGAGATGAATGAATGGATGAATGAATAAACATTTAAGTTCTTAGTATGTGCTATGCACTGTGTATAGCTACCAATGGAAATGTGAAATGTGATAAAGGAGATGAGAAAAGTACTATATTTAGCAGTGAAATCAGTATAAAATGCTAGAAATAAGAGCTACCGAGGGGTTACCAGAAGGTACTGATGAAATAAGACATATTGGAAGTATTTGGAGCATAAAGAATATGAGAAAGAAGAACTATAAAAGAGGCTTTTTAGAGCCTCTGGAGGCATGAGAAATTTTAAAAAATAGAAATCATCGTGATACAAAAGATAAAGGAAAGGGATTCTTAGTATGGCTGTCACTCTAGTATAGCTGCTATTGGGCTACTGGTATCAGAGTCAGAAAGATTCAAAGTATTAAACAAATCCTGCCTTAGACACTCCCTAGCTGTGTGACCTTGAACAAGCCATTTCTTTAGTTTTCTCATCTGTAAAATAGGAATAATAACAGCACTTCTCTCCTAGGGTAATTATGAGAATCAAATGAGATAATATAAATAAAGCATTTTGCAAATGTTAATGTGCTAGATAAATGCTAACTATTATTATTTGTAAAGGGTTTTTATAAGCCATAAAGTGTTATATGCATAAGTGCTAGTTATTATTATTGTTATTTTTATTATTATTATCTGCAACACTATTGATATTGAAATGAGAAGTACCAAAGATACTAAAGAAGAAAAAGATACCAGAAGAGCTAGATCAACATATCCCAACATTTTGGTCTCTGTATGCACTTAAAATAACTGCAGGCTCCCCCAAAGAGCCTTGGTTTATATGGCCTTTATCTACTGACATTTACAATATTAGAAATAAAAACATCTTGATATTATAAAAACAGTTTTGACCTTGTGGACCCCTGAAAAGGCATTGAGGACCTCTCCATTTTGAGAGCTGTTAAGCTAGAAGTTCAAGATGGATAAGAGGGATTGGAATGACCAATAACGCAAGTCATAAATCAAACCAAACTCAGTATCTCCATCCCCCATCCCCCAGCTCTCCCCTCTTCTTCTTTCCCTATTACTGTCAAGGTAACCACCACCCTCCTAGTTTCCCATCCTCAGATCTGGACTTTCTCTTATTTCTCATATCCAATCAATCATCAAGTTCTTCTTGATCAAATTTCTACCTTCTTAACATCTCTCATGTATATCCCATTCTCTCTTCTGACAGTGCCACCATCTTGGTGCAGGCATTTATTAGACAGTTACTATGTCCCAGGTACTGGTAGCAAAGTCCGAGGCATACAATATGGTAAAAACAAACAAAAACTCCACCAGTCCCTGTCCTCAAGTAGATTCCATTCTAATAGGGAAGACAAGACGTACATAAATGTATACACACAAGAACCATATTGAGCAGATGGAAGATGACTGTAGAGGGCAAGGCACTAGCAGCAGGGTTGGAGGGGACTCTGGGTAGGTCTTTCTGTAGAAGGTAGAGCTTGATATCAGAGATTTAGTCCTAGGAAAGACTTCTCAGGTCATTGAATTGAATTCTTCCTTTTATAGATAAGGACACTAAAGCCCAGGGAAAGTCACACCTTGTGATTTGAACCCAGGACTTTGAATTCCCATTCAGTCAAGTCAATACAAATTTATTAAGAATCTACTATGAGGCAGCCACTGCACTAAACTCCCAATCCAAGACTCCTTCTGCTAGAAGAAGATGAAGAGATGAAGGAAGCTCTCTGTTGAATTTAGTGATGATCTGAGGCATTATCAGTACTAGGGAATCAGAGAGAGGTAGAACTAGTTGATCTGTTAAAGGCAAAGAATGGTCAAGAATCACTAGAAAGAGATTGGGGAGTAAGGGACATACTTGAGACTAAGGCTTAGGGAGAAAAACAAAAGGTACTAGAACTCTTGGAGAAATATGATCCTACATCCAGACCTTAGAGACCACTGATTCAACCCTTCATTTTACACAGGAAGAAATTGAGGTCCAAGGAGGGCAAGTGACTTACTTAAGGTCTCACATTAAATGTCATTGGCTAAGAACTCGAGAGCTGGAAGAGACCACAGAAGAC
The DNA here is from genome assembly GCF_027887165.1 of Monodelphis domestica. NCBI lineage: Eukaryota > Metazoa > Chordata > Mammalia > Didelphimorphia > Didelphidae > Monodelphis > Monodelphis domestica. Next base: position 519,638,650 of record NC_077228.1, on the reverse strand, counting down.
CTCTAGTTCAACCCCCTTATTAAATGGAGAAATTGAGGCCCATTTAGTGATTGAATGACTTGGCAAGATCACATAGATAGGAAGTGACAGAGAGAGTATTTGAACCCAGGTTTTGACTCCAAGATTAGCAATGTTTCCATTATATTAGGTGGTAACTAACAGATCCTGATGAAAACTCAGTATCTGTTTGCCAGGGTGACTTCTACCTAACTGGTTTAGTGCTCATTAGCAATTCAGAAATCATGCCTCTGTTGACACTTTTGTTCAAAGGTACTGCTTGAGTTATTCAATTGTCCTTGCTTGGGGCTGGTAATATATTAAATAAGTTTATGAAGCCTGGAAATTGATAGGTTATACTTGCATTGACTCTTTTGCCATCAAGACCAAATGCTTCTGGTTTATTAAAAATAAATTGTTTCTTAATGCTCTAAAACTCTTTCCTGAAAGCAAAAGTCTTTGCTGAATCTTCATTTAGATACTCATGAACCATGAATATCTCCCAGGGCTCTTTTCTGGGCCCTTGTGTCTTCTTCCTCCACACTATTTCACTTGGTGATCTAATAAGTTTCCATGGATTCAATTATCATATTTATACAGATAATGCTCCTAAGTCTTTGTCAAGCCTTTTCTCTTGACCTCCAGTTTTGTATCTCCAACTGCCAACTGGACATCTTAAACTCAAGTACTCAACTTAAACTCAAAACCAAACTCAGTATCTTCTCTCCTCCCCCCCCCCCCAAAGCTCTCCCCCCTTCCTCTTTCCCTATTACTGTCAAGGTAACCACCACCCTCCTAGTTTTCCATCCTCAAATCTGGACTGTCTCTTATCTCTCATATCCAATTAATTGTCAAGTTCTGTCATTTCTGCCTTCTCCACATCTCTCTTGAATATCCCATTCTCTCTCCTCTGACAGTGCCACCATCTTAGTACAGGTCTTCATCACCTCATGCTTACACTATTGAAATAGCCTGCTGCTTGGTCTCTTTCACCATTGCAGTCCATCCTTTACTCAGCTGTCAAATTGGTTTTCCTAAAGTGGAGGTATGAGCATATCATCATGCCAATGTCCCATTCAATATGGGTTCCAAGATCAAACACCAAATCCTTGGCTTGACTTTTAAAGCCCTCTGTAGCCTGGCCCCTGGCTAACTTTCCATTCCTCCTACACCACATTCCTCTTCTTCCCATGTTCTGTGCCTCAGTAACACTAGATACCTTATTGCATCTCATCTCTTGACTCTGGCCATTTTCATCAACTGTTCTCCATTCTAGAGCTCCCTCCACTCCTCATCTTTGTTTCCTGTCTTTTTGTCTTCCAAGTCTTGGACAACATCCTACCCTACACATATCACATGCACCCACACATGTACATATCTATACACATATGTAAATTACATATATAATAGCATACAGATATAATATTTGATGAGTCACCAAAAGACCACGCATATAATTCTAGTTATTTGCATGGTCTCCCCCATTGGATGTTGAGCTTCTTTAGATCAGGAACTATTTTTAATTTTTTGAAACTTTGCATCCCCACTGCTTAGCACTGAACCTAGAACCTAGTAGGAACTTAATGAATATTTGTCCACTGTTGACTGAAGACAAAAGCCATGGGGTAAATGGACAAACCATTATCATTCAGATAAAAGGGGTCAGCTATTTGCCAATGACTGGTGATTGTTAGGAAGTGGGGAAGGATGAGAGAAACAAAGATTCAGCACTGACCCTATAAAGTGAAAAGATTTCCTTAATCCATCAGTCTCAGGGAGTTGCTTGAGGAGAGATATTGTGACTTGCCTAGGGTCATATGGATTAATAAGTCATTGGATCATAGGACCAAAGATATAACCCTGGAAAGGACCTTAGAGACTATATAATTCAGTCCTCTTATTTTATAAATGGGGAAACTGAGGCCCCAGAGGCAGTAATTGTCAGAGGTGGAAATGTAAACCCAAATCTTTTTAAACTCAGATCCAACATCCTGTCTACTACACCAAACTATCCCTCTAACAACTTCTGTGGTGCTGGAAAAGATCCTGCTATATTCATCTCACAGCAATATAATTCAGCATATAAATAAGAATAAAACAAGACAGCTCAAACAAGAAAATTGGGGCTGGAAAAGTTTGGTGCCCAGAACTTGGTGGTGGCGGCAGGGCGAGCGGAGAACTCAACATTTCCACTGCAATTAAACAGGCATAGAAATTCACAGCAGGGGAGAGGAGATGGGGAAATAAGTCCTCAAAGGTTCCTGAGACTTCATAAAAACTTGTTTGAACCTCAAATTCAGCTCAGTTCCCTTCTTCTTAAAAGTTTCTCCTCTGCCTGGTACGTGAGGAAGATGGGAAAATGCAGACTGCGTCTCGCACTCTGTCTAGCTTTCCCCTGATTGAATTCCCCAGAAATCAATGGACAGAAATGCATTTCTCTGTCTGGAGCTATTTCAGTGAGCCCTTGCAAAGAAAGGCAGAGAGCTGGGAAATCCATTGAAGATTCTAAAAAGGGAGCAAAGATACACCAGAGAGAACTCAGGGTAGAATTGCTTACACAGGCACCCGTCTAAGGAGCAGGAGCAATGAATAAAGAATGTGGATCATGGGGATAACTGAGCAAACAGGGCACATTTGTCCCTGACTGCATCCACTGTACTTTTCTCCAAATCTTCTCCTGCTTTACTTCATTCTCTAATAATGATCATTGAAACAAGGACCTCACTGTTTATTTTAAGGCTCTCATACAGATTCTATTAGGGCAGCTAGGTGGAGCAATGACTAGAGGTTGGAGTCAGGAGCAATAGTGGGGCAATGGCTGGGGTTGGAGTCAGGGAGACATGAGTTCAAATTTGATCTCAGGCACTCACTAGCCATGTGACCTTGGGCAAGTCACTTCACCTTGTTTGCCTCAGTTTCCTCATCTGTAAAATGAACTAGAGAAGGAAATGAAAAGTTACTCTAGTATCTTTGAAAAATGTTTCATGACTCGATATTTAATCTCCTCTGTCTCTTAGAGACCTTAGCTTTTCCAAAGCTCAGTTCATGCACAGCTTCTGATCCTCCAAAATACTAGTGCTCTCTCCTTCAAAAATTGTCTTGTGTTTGGTTTGGACCAATTCTGTGATGTAATCAATATAAGGAACAATCTGTAGATTGGCACCAGCTTAGCAATTTTTTTTTCTTAGACCCATAATTCTCAAACTACATTTTAAAAAATGATTGGGCCAACTAGGTGGCTCAATGGATAGAAAGTCAGACCTGAAGACAGGAGGTCCTGGATTCAAATCTATCTTCAAATACTTTCTCCTTGGGGGACCCTAGGTAAATCATTTAACCCCAATTGCCTGGCCCTTATTCTTCTGCCTTGCACAGAAGGTAAGAGTTTAAAAAATGATTGATGACCCCAAAGGACATTTATTTATGTGGGTTTTAGCTGTCAAAATTTACCATATTTGAAATTTAAACATCCTAGCATTATTCTGATAATAGTTTTCCCCTCATAGGGTCCCTGGACTCTGCTTTGAGAAGTGCTATCTTGGGAAAATTCCTAGGGCACTGAAAAGGTCAAACAACTTCTCAAGGGCAGCAGAGTGACACCATAGTGTACAGAGTATCTGGCCTGGAGTCAGGGAGATGTGAGTTTCTCAGACATTTACTAGCTGTGTGATCCTGGGCAATTCATTTCTACATGTTTGCCTCAGTTTCCTTATCTACAAAGTGAGATAGAGAAGGAAATGGCAGTATGTTTGTCACAAAAATCCCAAGTGGGGAGTCAGACACAACTGAAATGACTGAATGACAACAGCAACTTCTATTTCCTCTTCAAGGTAAGGTTGTACAAGTCGTTTTTTTTTTTACCTTCTCCCTCTTCTTTAAACTCTTACCAATATCCTTCACAAATGGTAGTATCCAGATCTAAACACAATATTCCAAGTGGATCTGATGAGGGTAGAGTAGAGTGAGACCATCTCTACTCAGGGACACTATGTCCCTCTTAATGTCCCTCTCAAAACTATATTACCTTCTTATTTTTTGATTACCAGATTGTAATGCTGAATTATATTGTGCTTGCAGTCCACTAAATCAGATTATTTTTCTTTCTTGTCCACCCTCAAAACAATTGCTTCTTAAATAAGCAGAGTTTCATAAACCAAAGATCCCAACTTTGTGATAAAAATTCACTCTCTAAAAAAAACTCCTGGGAGTGAAAAAGTATTCTGGCAGAAACTAGACAGAGACCAAAATCTTACACCATGTCCCAATATAAACTCAAAAGGAGTACGTGAGTAAGTCATAAAAGATATCATAATCATAATTAGAGAAGCATGAAAAAATTACTAACCAGATTAGAGTTCAGAGCCAAATAGAAGATGGAGAGATTGCCAGGAGGTAAAATGGATACTTTTAATTACACAAAATTAAACTTTTTCATAAAGCCAATGAAGCTAAAATTAGAAGAAAAACAGAAAATTGGTCAAAAAGCACAGTTTCTCTGTTTTTGTTGTTGTTTAGTTGTTTCAGTTGTGTCCAACTCTTCATGACCCCATTTGGAGTTTTCCTGCAAAATATTGAAGTGGTTTATCATTTCCTTCTCCAGTTCACTTAATAGATGAGAAATTGAGTCAAAAGGGTGAAGTGACTTATCTAGTGTCACACAGCTAGTGTCTAAGGTTAGATTTTAACTGAGGAAGATGAGTATTCCTGACTTAAGGTCTTGCACTCTAGCCATTGTGCTATTGTAAAAGCCCCTATTTCTCTGCTAAAACTCTTATTTTTTTCAAATATATAGGCAGCTGAACCAAAATTTATAAAAATAAGAGATTTCCCCCAGTTTATAAATGGTCAGTTTTTAGAAGATGCAATCAAAGCTATCAACAATCATATGAAAAATACCCTAAAAAATAAATAGAAAAATGCAAATTTAAACAACTCTGATGTGCTACCTCACACCTATCAGATTGACTAGATGGCAGGAAAGGAAAAAATAACAAATTCTAGAGGAGATACAGGAAAATAGGTGCACTAATGCATTGTTGGAGGAGTTGTGAACTACTCCAGCCATTCAGGAGAACACTTTGGAACAATGACCCAAAGACTATAAAACTGTGCATACTTTTTGACCCAGAAATATTATTACAAGGTCTCAGAGGGAAGAGGTTAGCAGTAGGGGAGAAGAGGAGAGATGTCTTGTAGAAGATATGATTTCAGTTGGGTCTTAAGGGAAGTCAGGAAAGTGCAGAGACAGAGATAAGGAGAGTGAACATTCCAGGGATGGTGAAAAGGCATGAAATAGGCACAGAGTTAGGGGAATGCAATGTAATGAATGAGGAGGAGCAGTAAATCTAGCATCACAAGGTCATAGGTAATATAGAGGAGAGGAAGGTATAAGAAGATTGAAAAAGTAGGAAGGGGAAATATTAACAAGCCCTATACAAGCCAAGTACAGGATTTTTATTTGATGTTGGAAATAATGGCATACCATTGGAGATTGTTGAATGGGAAGTCAGGGGAAGGTGGATTTTTTGCTTTAAGAGAATCATCTAGGCATGTGAGTGGATGGAGGATAGATCATGAAAAGGAGGTTATGAGAACTAAAGCCATTTGCCAGAAAGTATTTAAAGTGGGACTTGAATTTAGGGCCATTGTGCGTCTTTGATACCTTAATGGGATTTCATAATCATCCTCAGACCACTTAAAGAATCAAGTAAGAATTGTAAAGGAGAAATCAGTCATATTCCACAAATACTGTTTGGAGAATCAAAACTGAGCCACACCTGAAATTGCAAGGAAAGGGGAGGGACTATACCCAGTTTCTGTGAAAACCAACTGGAAGCTTTCCATGGTGGGATGATCCCTTAACCTGTTATTCCAGGTAACGCTAAAAATGCTGCTTTCCTAAAAAGTCATTAGCATGTGTGCTCAGTGGAGCAAAGAGATTGGTTCTTTTCTTGTGGGCACTCTGCTTGTAATGGTTGCTAATGTAAATTCATTATATATTTCATTAGCTAAGTCAAAAACCTACATTCTGGTCTTTAGCTAGGGAAACCTTCTAAATGAAATCAATAAAACAAAATAAAATTGATTCACAAGTGGCAAGTCATGAATCATGACTAAGGAAAGAAAGTGATGTGTGTGTGTGTGTGTGTGTGTGTGTGTGTTGAAGGATGGCAGTGTCATAGTGGAGAGGGTGGAATGTCTCTCCAGGTTGCTGAAATGTAATTATTGTTGATTTTACAAATTCACTCCATCCTACCCATAGAGCTAACATATGTTGTTAACCTACTTGCTGGAAGTCTTTAGGGAATAGCCTCTAGTGTCAGAGAAATGAAGCAGTGCCATGGTAGAATTCTAAGAGCAACCATTGGGTTATTTAGCATCTACTTTGTGCCAGGATCTATGCTAGGCAGTAGGGATACAAATTCCAACAAAGAACTATCCTTGCCCTCCAGGAGCTTATGTTATGTTCTACTTAAAAGTATTGTATACACATATACACATATGTATAAGTATATATACACACACGTTCATATGCATATACATACATATAACACGTGTGTATATTTACACATATGTAGTATATACATATAAGCATGTGTGTATATATACTTATACATATGTGTATATGTGTATATAATATATATACATATATATACATATATACATATATATACATATATACATATATATATATACACACACACACACTCACACACATAACCACCACACCAGACAATTGGGTCTATTTTTTTTTAAATTATTATTTAGGGTGCAGCTGGGTAGCTCAGTGGATTGAGAGCCAGGCCTAGAGATGGGAGGTCCTAGGTTCAAATCTGACCTCAGACACTTCCCAGCTGTGTGACCCTGGGCAAGTCACTTAAGCCGCACTGATTAGCCCTAACCACTCTTCTGCCTTGGAACCAATACACAGTATTGATTCCACAGAAGGTAAGGTTTTTTTTAAATATTATTTATTTTCAGCTCTTTTCTTTTTACATTTCAAGTTCTAAATTCTCTCCTTCCCTCATTCTGTCATTACCCACTGTGAAAGAAAACAAAAGAACTGGGCAAGTGGAAATGAATACCTCTGAGACATAAACAATAAAGCAAAGACAAAAGAATGAAAAAAAGTACTAGATTATTTTCTTCAGTGAATTTTTGTACCTCCATTTTCATTTGACCTATTCTCCTTTTTAAGAAGTTTTTTTCTTCAATACTTTTGTGTCTCTTTTACCAGGCTGTTAATTCTCTTTTCATAATTTTCTTCTGTCACACTTCTTTATTTTATGATTTTTTTCTCTGCCACTCATCTCTTTCTTTAACTCATCCAGGAATTCTTGTTGAATTTGGGTCCAATTAGTGTTCTTCTTTGAGGCTTTGCGTGTAGCCGTTTTCACATTGTTTTCTTCTTCTGAGTTGGTCCTCCCTGCCACTGTAGTAGATTTTTATGGTCACCTGTGACCACGAAAATATGGTTTCAAGACTGTGAATTGCCAAAACTATAAAGAAAATTTTAGCATCTTGATTTTATATCAAAAATAAGTGTTCACCATGGGAAAATTCCCAAATATGAAATACCCAAGTCAGCTGGGTTTTATGGTGATTTTAATTAATATAAATGAAGGAATTTTAGAAAGGGAAAGAGACAGAGTAAGAGGGAATAATAGGAAGACTAGGGCCTAGGCCAATGGACTAGGCCTTTCTCTTTAAGAGAGAAACTAAGTCTGTCTTTAATCACTCACCACAAGATCTTTCTAGGCAAAGCTCTAGTGTTCAGAGACCCAGCTACTCCAACTAGTCTTAGCTCCAATTCCTTCAGAGAGCCTCCTCTGACTCCTGACCTCCAATTCAGCTCTGGAAAGCTGAACTAATTTCAGAGGCCTTCTGACCTCCTTTTAAAGAGAATTTTCTCCTATGTCACCTTCCCTAAGTTTTCACATCTACCAATCACAGTAGATGTTTTCCATAGGACTGACCATTCTTAATTCACACCTGAGTAGATGCTTTTTCCTAGGACTGCCCATTCTTAGTTTTTAGTTCTCACCTTCTCTGGGTAGATTATATCTTCTGAGTACTTCATATCTCTTTGCTAAGGTTGTCCCTTGCAAGTTTCCTGACCTTCATAGGTACTTAGCAACCTTTTGTATTAGATCTAAAAATAGACCTAGCTTAAGGGCTTTTGCCTTACTATAAGTATAGGTTAAGTGCTTTTCATTGTTCAGTAAGTTTTACAACTTTATCTTCCCCTTAAGGTATGCTTAAGTATGGGTGGAGTAATGTTAGAAGTCCCCACATTCCTGGTCAAGTACCTTCATTGTTTAAAATGGGTTTAGCTTAATCAAATCTTCTGCAGTAGAGTCTGAGAATTTTTAAGATTCACACACCTTTGAGAGCTATGCCAGGGATCTCTCAGAGGGGAGGGACCTTCTGTCTAAGAGTGATGATTCAGTCAAATAATGGATGAGAGGCACTGCATGCTCAATCCCATGTCAGGCACCGCACAGTTCTCTACCATGGCACAAGGGTTGGTTTATTTTATAGGTTCAGTGAGTACATACTTTCTTGGCAAACAATCATTTCTCAACATACATGTTTCCATAGAACATAACAACAGACATGAAACCCAAGGAGAGATTCAATGAAACATTGTTGCTAGGACAGAAATAGATGAATGGCATAAACAGGTTAGTTCTTTCTGACCTATGGGATGACTAGTTAGGAGAATCATCATTACATTTGGTCAGCTTTCACAATCAATTACAATTCATCAACTTCTTCTATGAGGGGTATTAGAATATGTTTGCATTAAGTCAATTGCTTGCTGAGTGGTTAATTGCACTAGATGAAGTGAATTAACCAAAATGGTCACAGGAGTGGTGAGTATCAGAAGCAGGATTTGAACCCGGGTCTTCTGGCTCCAGAGCCTTTCATCTTTCCAGTGCCTTGCAAGAGATTCAGAGAACCAAAGAAATAGAAAACACCACTGCTGGACTCCTTGAGTCTTCCCCTGAGCAGAGCTCCTGGCTGTTCAGATTTGGCTGAAATGGATCTGGGTCCATAGTACATAAAGAATTTTCTCTGACTTAGCAAAGGAGGAAGGTGCTTCTAATTCTTGACCAGCCATTTTGCAGTTGGAAATTTCCAGGGAAAAGATAGATTTTAAGTTGGCTAGAGCCATAAAAGGAACAATGAATGGCTCTGTAGCCTTCCATTCACTTAATATCTTTCAAAAAAGAGCATCCTCCCTGGCATATCCCTGGGTTGATAACCCTGTTGATTGTTGGGAAGCAATAGCCAGCTCCATACTGAGGACCCCTGTGTCAGGGAGCTCCTGCCTGCAATGTGAGTCATACCTGCCTGTTAAGCTTCCTTCTGGTGTTGTTTCAAGGCTGTGACCTGAACCAGGACTGGTGGCAAGAATAAAAGAAAGCAACAAAAGGCAAACATGCTCTGTCAATGTCATGTCTCCACTTTAAGGCTGACAGCTAATGATGTGATCATGGGAAAATCCAACTACCCATCTGTCCATCAGTTCCCTGAACCCCAAAGGAGATGGCACTTGTTGATTGCTGAGGTCTCTGTTCCAATTCTTAACACAGGATGAGGGATATGAAACCTTTCCTGATTCCTCTCACTGAGTGTACCCTGTCCCCACTCCAAGTTCCTTGTCTTTCTTTTGTATATATGTCTAGGCTCTCTACCTACAAACTCGCAGAAGACAGAGACTCATTCAATATTTTATTTGAATTTCCAGTGCCTGACATATACTAAATGCTCATTGATTGAATAGTTGAAGTATTGGTTGGGTGAGCTCACCAAAGAATCAAATAGACCAGTGATGGGGAAACCAACAAACCCTTTTCCTCCCTCAGCGAGTTTTAATTCCTAGGATGGAAATACTAAAGTAAAACTCCAAGGTGAGAAGCAAAGGGAAGCAAGGGAAGAGAGGGCAAGTTGAAGCTGGGTGAACAACCAGGATTTCAGGTGTTCTTGAAACAAGATCTCAAAGGGTTGGGTTGGAGAGAGTTGTCTTTATGTGGTCCAGCTCACTCCCTCATGTTCTCCAGCATTCTATGGTGGGATGCCTGCCTCATAATCACCTGCATCCCAGAGCAGCTCCCTGAGATTATAGAAGGTTTAGCAGTATAGAGGAAGGAACTGGGCTCTTATGGGGAGTTATGGGGAATTATATGACTCTGATGTCATAGAAAGAGAATGGCCAGGTGTTGTCAGATACCAGAGACCCAGATGAATCAAACAGGGAATGCAAATGTGGCATATGACCATTTTCCAAAAAGGACAGGAGAAGGAGAATGTCAGGGTATGTGTGTACATATGTATGTCTGTTTTATGTGCCTAGAACACATAGGGATAGTCTCTTTCTTCTCAGTCATCCTTCAATCCACTATCTTTCAACTAAGCCACTTCATTCAGATTAGCTAGAACTGCTTCCTTGAATGCCTGGAAAAGGTTCTCCCAGCAACCGCTGCTCTCTGGCAGGGTTTGCTTCCTTGAAAATATGCCTGATTTTGGGGAAGTGAATGGTTTGGGAAGTGGGTTGCTGAGTGAGTAGAGTGTTCATTCAAAGGTTAGAAAACCCAAGTTTCTACTCTGTCCTGCTCACTCTGCCATAAGTAACTATTCAACCATAATGATAATAATAGTATCTAACACTCATACAGCACTTACCAAGTGCCAGGCACTGAGCTAAACATTTTGCAATTATTATCTACTTTGAGCCTCACAATGACCTTGGGAGATGGGTACTTCTATTATCCCTATTTTTACAGAGGAGGAAACTGAGGCAACTAGCAGTTAAGTGACTTTCCCAGGGTCACCTAGTATTTGAACCCAGTTCTCTGGTGGCTTGAGGTCTGACACTGTCTACCATATCAGATAGGTGCCTCTGGGCAAGTCACTTCTCAGCATCCCAGATCTAGTGCAGGGAGGGATCTCAGAGGTCATCTGGTCCAACCTTCTCCTTTTAGAGTGGTAGAAACAGATGCTCTGGGAATTTAAATCACCAGCCCAGGTCATATGGATATTAAATACCACAACTGGGATTTGAACTCAGGTTTTCTGACCTCAGAGTCAGGATCGATGACTTCTTTCTAGGCCTCCACCTTCTTTCTCTATAAAATGGAGATGATTTTAAAAGCCTCTTCCAGTGTGGGCATTCCGTTATCCTAAGAATGTGTTCCCTTAAAGTTATCATGATTCCATTATCATGTAAGTAGGTTTTGGAATTCACAATTTGCTGTGTAAATACATAGATTTGCATCTATGCTCTATCAAAGCTGCCTGGCAACCCAAAAGGCAGGGAAGAGATCCCATAGCCCATGCTAAAAGTAACAGCCAGTGTGATACAGAATTCAAACCCTGCCTCTAAGACTTACAACTTCTATAACTCTGGACAAGTTCCTTCACTTCCCTGGGCCTCAGTTTCCCACCTGTAAAATTAGAGGGCTGGATTCGAGTCTCCAAGGCCCCTTCTGGCTCTAAAGATGATTTGCGATCCCTTCCAACTCCAGTCTCCAATGTTGTGCTCTATTATCCCACATCTTATTTGGCATCGTAAAGACAAAAAACATTGCCTGATTGAAATTTTCGCATTTTCCAGGGTCATTTTGGGTGATTATCTAAGTTCTACCCTTGGTCAGCTCTCCCTGGCATCAATCCCCCTTGCAGCCTTTCCTTTGCTGTAAAGAGAGATGGCCAAACAATTTCAGTTGGACTCTCCGCAAATCTCTGGGCGCCAGCAGAGGTGATTGAGTTTGAAAGGCTTAGAAGTTGGGATTTCCCAGGGGGCTTCGGTTCCCATTTACATTTCCAATTTCCTGACAAGTCAATGTTTTCTACCTTTTCTTCCAGGAGAGGAAATGGAGACTGGGGAAAAAAAAAGGTAAGTGGCCCTTGAAGCAGCGGCAATGTCAGTCTGATAGACCGATGCATCGGGACTTCCATTTGCCAAGAGTAATAACTCTGGGCTGTGCTCTCATTTCACAGGGTCATCTATGAGTCCGGAGGCCTTGTAGGTAATGCCTTCTAGGCCGTGTCTCTGCCTGCTGAAATCCTGCTTATTCATCAGGAGCTGGAACCAAGCCCAATCCAGCCCACAGAGAGTGTCACCTCCTTCCCACGGGCTTGTCTGGCACGGAACTGTCTGTGACACTCACTGAGTCCTTAATCTACACTCGATCCTTTGACATTTCATTCAACAAACATTTTTTAAGTGCTGACCCATGCAAGGCAGTGTGTAAGCCCCATGAATTTATGATCCGAGCTTAAATTCAAATCACAGGACCAAGGAAGGATTTAAATGAGAGGCTTTAAGAATGAAAGGGGAGTTTATTGAAGGGTTTTATTCACTGGAGCATGTCATGGGTCAACAGAAAAGGTTTTGACTCTGGAGTCTAAAGGACCTGGGTTCAAACTTAGGCAAAAACTGAAAAGCCTCCTTGGTGGAAGACTCCAGGACCCACAAGATGTTAAAAATAGATTAGCAGCATGTAAATGAAGCTTTTCACAGTGTTCTAGGATCATAACACTAGGGCTAAAAGGGTCCAAGTGGCATCACCCCTTCATTCTGCAAAAGAGACACCAGAGGCTTAGAAAAGTTAAACGACTTACTCAGGGCTAATTTCATCTCTCAGTGCCATGTTGTATCCTACAATCAGTACAGCAGTTCATAGGACTGTAGTTTTCTTTACAAGATTTCCCCAGATTGTACTCACTTGTGAATCATCCGTCTCCCCAGTTACACTGTCCATGTTGTTTTCATTCAGTCATTTTCAGTCATATCTGACTCTTCATGAACTCATTCGAGATTTTCTTGGCTAAGATCTTAGAGTGGTTTGCCACTTCCTTCTCCAGCTCATTTTACAGATGAAGAAACGGAGGCAAAGAAGGTTAAATGACTTTCCCAGGGTCTCACAGTTAGGAGGTGTCTGAGATTGGATTTGAACTCAAGTCTTCCTGACTCTAAGCCCAGTACACGGAATCTACTCTACCACCTATGTCTATATGTCTATAGGTCATAGGGGCATAGGTCCCTACAGACATTGTATATAATCCAGCAAAGATTCCCACATAGAGATTGCTATTAGTTGATCAAATAATTCTTGAAAAATACTGCACAGCAGATTCTGTCTCCCACCAGTGTTATACATGAAGGCCCCTGGTTTTAAAATTTATGGGCCATGCCAATGTTAACTCAATATTTTTATAGGCATTAGATGGAAAACAGACACAGACCTTAGGGAGGGCAGGGAAGGGAGAAGGGAATCTTTGCCTCCCAATGAATGAGTGTTCTGAGCCAGGTGGAACAATGGGACAACTTGTGCCCTTTTATAGAGCTTACTGAAGACTGTAAAAAATGTGATGTCAAGAATACAGATTCTTGCATCCTCCTCCAGCTCAATACAGTGATAGCCACAGAATTCACCTTTGGTCAATGCCCTTGGCTGTCTGGAGTCCTGATTTTGGATGGGTACAATGATGGGGGGAAGCAGCTTTCTGTCACGAGGTCATAGACCTAATCTAGAAAATTAAAGCAAAGCAGAATCTTAGTGGCCATGCTGTCCAGACTGCTTGTTTTTAACACTGAGGAGACTGCCGTTCAGAGAAACGAAGCGGATTTGCCAGGATCCTTTAGGTAGTCAAGATGACGAGGACCTGAACTGAGTTCCCACGCTTAGCCCTCTTTCTACTTTGTTAATTTTGCCATCTAGGAAGGAACCGACTCAAGTCCTGCCTTAGACACTCATCAGTTGTTATCCAATCCACCTCCCTGGGCCTCTGTTTACCTCTAATTGGTCATACATTCCTAGTTAATTCATAGAAACTTTCACTTCTCCAGGCAACTCTCTTTCTCTCCAAGATGGCCTGAAGCGTTGCTGATGAACCCTGGGAAATGATAACTGATTAAATTATAAGTTAGTTTTTTTAAATGGAAGGGGCATTCAGAATCAATCAACCAGCCTCTATTGGGTGTTTTCCAGGTGTCAGACACAGCGCTGAAATATTATACTGAAATAATAGTTTATTTTCAGATAAGGGAAGGAAGGGAAGGGAATTGGGATAATCTAAATAAACCTCCCACCGAATCTTGTTGGTAATTGAACAGCGATGGTGTCTGCACTGCCAGTCAGCTCTCTACTGAAAAGTCCCATTTCCTACAATAAACTACACTTCTCTAACCCCAATTCCCCCCCTTTGATGGTGAAGGAGGTAGTTGGGTAGGAAGGTAAGCAGGACCAGGGCTCAAAGGGATAGTCTCACTGACAGATGGTTTTTTGGTGTCTTCAGCAGCTCTGTAGAAGTATCTCTCAGTATCACCAGGATACACTGGAACAGGTAGCTGGATCACAAGGAAGCCACAGGGAAGAGGTCTACTGTAGAAGACTAGACAAAACTCAACCTCCTCCTTCTCTGACTGTTAGAAGAGCAACAACCCTGTCACCTCTCCAGAATTCTGGAACCTTCCTGCTTCTGTCTTGTAGCATCTCCTGCTTCTGAGACCTTTGCGTTTCCTTATAACAGTGCTAAATCCTGTCCATATAAAGAAAAAAAATGAAATCATCTCTAGCTTTAAGAACTTTACATTCTAAAGAATATTGAGTAGGACAGGAGATATCAAATAGGATGAGAGGGTGATTAGAGTGGAGAAAGCCTTTCCTGAGAAAAATCAAGATATCGGGGGGCCAAAGCTCACTCACAGGGCTCTCAGTCTCCTTTCCCAGGTTGATCACTCTGAAGGATTTAAACCTCTGGTTCATAGATCATCCAGTCCGGTCCCTCTGCCTTAGCTTGTACTGTCTCACACTTCCATGTTTTTGTTTATTTGTTTTTTTATAAAAACCTTACTGTGTATTGATTCCAAAGCAGAAGAGCAGTAAGGACTAGGCAATGGGGGTTAAATGACTCGCCCAGGGTCACACCACTAGGAAGTTTCTGAGGCCAGATTTGGACCTCCCAACTCTAGGCTTGGCTCTCAATCCACTGAACCACCCAGCTGCCCCCCATCTCCATGTTTTCTTCTCCACTTGGCCTATTAAAAACCAACCTAGGCCGCTGGTTCCAGGAAAAATTCTCTGCTATCTCCATCCACTTGGAACTCTTTGCTTCCCATTTGCTTCATGGGTAATGCATTTGCCCATATAATTACATCCTGTCTCCTGCTGCTCCCTGTTTCATGTGTGTTTCCCCAACTGGATCACAAGCCTCTGCTGGTGATCTGTATCAGACTTCTTTCCATCTGCTGCCTACAGGCACCCTCCTTTAAATGAACCCAATTAAAAAGCCTCCTTGGTGGAAGACATCAGGACCCACAAGGTGTTAAAGACAGATTAACACCTAAGTGAGGCTTTCCCCCTGATATAATCAGGATAATTGGAAGAACATCGACAAGTGGAAAGTTTGGGAAAAGAACCAGGGAGCAGGTCAATAAATATGCTTGGATTAGATTTCCTATTCTTCCCAAAAGTGGACCGAGAGCTGGGCTGGGAGTCAAGAAGACTTGAATTCAAATCGGGTCTCAGACACTGACTAACTGTATAATGCTGGGCAAATCCTTTTGCCTCAGTTCTCTCATTGGTAAAATGAGGGATGATAGCAACTACCTTATAGAATTGTTAGGAGGAATAATTGACATAATTGTTAAGGATTTAGCACAAGGCCTGGCATATTAATATATATATATATGTATAAATATATATATACACAAAATAACAGTATAATATAATAGCTAACACATATGTTATATATTATTATTATTTTATTAACAAAAATAATATTTAATCTGGAGACAGAAGACCTCTGATCTATCTGATCTCCATGGGACTCAGTTTGCTCACTGATAAAATGAGAGAGGACAAGGTGGCCTCTGAAGTCTATTCCAGCTCTAATTCTATCATTTTATGATAGAAAATGACTTTACCTCTTTGAGTCTCAGTTTTCTTTCTTTTTTTTTTTTTGAAAATTTTATTTAATGAGTTAATTTAGAATATTTTTCTTTGGATACAAGAATCATGTTCTTGCTCTTCCCTCTCCCCAGCTCCTTCCATATCCATCGCACAATTCCAATTCCAAAGGGTTTTACATGTGTCATTGATCAAAACCTATTTCCATATAATTGAGTTTGCACTAGGTTGATCATTGAGAGTCTATATCCCCAATCATATCCCCGTCAATACATGTGAACAAGCAGTTCTTTTTTCCTTCTGGATTTCTACTCCCAAAGTGTTTCCTCTGAATGTGGATAGTGTTCTTTCTCATAAATCCCTCAGAGTTGTTCAGGATCATTGCATTGCCACTAATGGAGAATTCCATTATTTTTGATTGTACAAAATTGTATCAGTCTCTGTGTACAATGTTCTCCTGGTTCTGCTCTTTTCACTCTGCATCATTCCAGTTCCCATGGAATTCCTCCAGTTCATTGTTTCTTTGAGCACAATAGTACTCCATCACCAACATATACCACAATTTGTTCAGTCATTCCCCAATCAAAGGGTATTCCTTCATTTTCCAATTTTTTGCCACCACAAAGAGTGAATATATTTTTACAAGTCTTTTTTCCTGATTATCTCTTTGGGGTTTGAACTCAGTGGTGGTATGGCTGGATCAAAGGGCAGGCAGTGTTTTAGCACCCTTTGGGCATAGTTCCAAATTGCACTCCAGAATGGTTGGATCAATTCACAACTCCACCAGCAATGCATTAGTCTTCCAATTTTGCCACAACCCCTCCAACATTTATTACTTTCCTTTGCTGTCATATGTTAGCCAATCTAATGTGTGTGTGAGGTGATATCTTGGAGTTGTTTTGACTTGCATTTTTCTAATTATAAGAGATGTAGAATACTTTTTCATGTGCTTATTGATAGTTTTGTTTTCTTTATTTGATATGGTAAATTATGTGGATGGTTTCCCTAATATTGAACCATCCTTGCATTACTGGTATAAATCCCATCTGATCATGATGAATGACTCACATGATCACTTGCTAGAATCTTTTTGCTAATATCCTATTTAAGATTTTTGCATTTATGTTCATTAAGGATATTGGTCTATAGTTTTCTTTATCTGTTTTTGACTTGCCTGTCTTTGGAATCAGTACCATATTTTCATAAAAGGAATTTGGTAGAACTCCTTTTTTTGCAAATTATGTCAAATAGTTTGTATAGTATTGGGATTAGTTGTTCTTTGAATGTTTGACAGAATTTACTTGTGAATCTATCAGGCCCTGGGGATTTTTTCTTACCTGATATCGGATTATTTAAGTATTCTATTTCCTCTTCTGTTAATCTTGGCAATTTTTATTTTCATAAATATTCATCCATTTATTGCTGTATTTATTGCCATATAATTGGGCAAAATAGTTTTTAATGATTGCCTTAATTTCCTCTTCATTAGAGGTGAGATCTCCCTTTTCATCTTGGGTACTGTTAATTTGTTTTTCTTTCTTTCTTTTTTTATTAGATTGGTCAGTACTTTGTCTATTTTATTTGTTTTTATCAAAATACTAGATTCTAGTCTTATTTATTAATTCAATAGTTCTTTCACTTTTGATTTTATTAATTTCTCCTTTAATTTTTAGGATCTCTAATTTAGTTTTCATCTGGGGATTTTTAATTTGTTCACTTTCAAGTTTTTGGATCTGCATTTCTAATTCATTGACCTCTGCCTTCCCTAATTCATTAATATATGAAGTCAAGGATCTAAATTTTCCCCTGAGTACTGCTTTGGCTGCATTTCATAGATTTTAAAAGGATGTCTCATTGTTGTTATTTTCTTCAATGAAATCATTGTTCTATGATTTGTTCTTTAACTAACCAATTTTGGAGAATCATATTATTTACTTTACAATTAATTTTTGATTTGGCTCTCCATGTACCCTTACTAATTATTATTTTTATTGCATTATGATCTGAAAAGTTTGCATTCATTTTTTTTGCTCTTTTGCAGTTGCTTGCCATGTTTTTATGCCTTACTACATGGTCAGTCTTTGTGAATGTACCATGTGCTGCTGAAAAGAAGGTGTGTTCCTTTTTGTTCCTATTTATTTTTCTCCACATATTTATTAATTCTATTTTTTCTAAGATTTCATTTACATCTCTTACCTCTTTATTATTTATTTTTTGGTTTGATTCATCTAGATTTGATAGAGGAAATTTCAGGTCTCCCTCTAGTATAGTTTTACTATCTATTCCTTTTTCAACTCCACTAGTTTCTCCTTTAGAAATTTGGATGCTATACCATTTGATGCATACATTTGGATTACTGATATTCCTATAGTCTATACTGGCTTTTATCAGGATGTAATTACCTTTCCTATCTCTTTTAATCAGATCTATTTTTACTTTGGCTTTGTTAGATATCATGATTGCAACTCTTGCCTTCTTTTTCTCAGTTGAGACTCAATAGATTTTACTCTAGCCTTTAATCCTTACTCTGTTAGTGTCTACCTGCCTCATGTGTGTTTCTTGTAGACAACATATGGTAGGATTTTGGTTTCTAATTCACTCTGCTATTTGCTTTCATTTTATGAGTGAGTTTATCAGAGTTATTATTGCCACTTGTGTATTCCCCAACATTTTTATATCCTCTCCTAGTTCTTCCCTTCTTCTTTCACTATATCCTTTTAAACCAGTGGTTTGCTGGTTTACCCACCCTGATCATACCTCTCTTTCTTCCCCCTCCCTTTTTGTTCCCTTTTTATGATTTTTTCTAGGGCCTTTTAAGTTCCCTTCCCCCTCTTTTCCCCTCCCTTTTTGTACACTCTGGCCCCCTCCCCCCCTCCTTGGTTTTTCCCTTCTCACTTTCCCTGTAGGGTAAGATAAAATTTAAAACTCCAATTGCTTTAGATACTCTTCCTTCTCAGAATTAATTTCTCTGAGAGTAAGGTTTAAGTATTTCCTATTAGCATTCTATTCCTCTACTTCTTATATTTTTCTTCCCCTCTCCTTCCCATTTGTCCCTTTGTGTGATATAGATTATCATATTTATCTCATTCCTTCAAGTTTCTCTTGGTGCCATCTTCTATTCCCTCCATCTCTTTTTATTTTAATTTTTTTGCATATCATCTTAGACCACTTATTCCAATCTTTACCTATGAATGATTCTTCTAATTACTTTAATGATGAATATAATTTTTGAGAGTTACAAATAACATTTTTCCATATATTAATATAAATAATTTGATCTTATTGAAGCCCTTAAAGAAGGAAATTATATATATATATATTTCTTTTCCCCCTCCTCTCTTTTTTACTTTCTCATGTTTCCCTTGATTTTTCTTTTTGGATATCAAACTTTCCACTTAGTTCTGGTCTTTTCTTTACAAATATTTGGGAATCTATTTTTGTTGAATGCCCATACTTTCCCCTATAATATATAGTCAGTTTTGATGGATAGGTGATACTTGGTTGAAGACCTTATTCTCTTGCCTTTCTGAATATCATTTTCCAAGTCTTGTGGTCCTTTAGTGTGGAAGCTTCCAGATCTTGCATAATCCTGATTGGTGCTCTTTGATATCTGAATTATCTCTTTTTGGCTTCTTGTAAAAATTTTTCCTTAGCTTGGAAGTTCTTGAATTTCTCAATTACATTCCTGGGTGTTGTCTTTTGAGCATTTAGTGTAGAGGGTGCTCTATGAACTCTTTCAATGTCTATTTTTCCCTCTTGTTCAAGAACATCGGGGCAGTTTTCTTGGATAATTTCTTGTAGTATGGGGTCAAGATTCCTGTTTATTTCTGGGTTTTCAAGTAGACCAATGATTCTCAAATTGACTGGTTTTCATGGTCTGTCATCTTGTCACTGAGATATTTCATGTTTTCTTCCATTTTTTCAGTCTTTTGGCTTTGATTTATTAATTCTTGCTGTTTTGCGAGATCATTGGCTTCTAATTGTCCAATTCTGGTCTTTAAGGACCGGTTTTCCACTATAATCTTTTGATTTTCTGCTATAATCTTTTGATTTTCCTTTTTGGTTTGGTCTATCCTGCTTTTCATGACTTCCAGCTTTTTAATTTTGGTCTCCAATTGGGAGTTTGTAAATCTTGAAGTTTCTCAGACTTGTGAATGTTAAAAATTTCTACATTGAGGAATCCTCCATTGGAACAAATTCCCTACTGGAAACATTCCCCATTTTGATATGAGAACTCACCAGGATCAGAAATGGGAGGACCTCTACTCCACCTGTACTTAAGACTGCTTTAGGGGAGAAAACTCCTTGCAATGGGAGGACCTCTACCCCACCCATACTTAAGACTATATTTTTGAAGCCAAGTTAAAACAGAAAACAAAACTTACTGATAGGCAAGTAATAAAGCAAAGAGATAAAGGAAAGAAATTTCACAGAAGTCTTTTGAGGGTTTTATGACCAACTTTGTGATCAGCCATAAACTGTAATATTTAAAAGAGTATATGGCTTAAATTTTTATATTTAAAATAGTTGTCTGCCATAAACTATGGCAGTCAAAAGAGTGGTCACCATAAACTGTAGTGATTAAAATGGTGGAAGATATAAATTATAGTAGATATAAGAGAGGGTGAGTAAATTTGACTGCAGAAAATGTTTCACTACAGTGTCTTGGTTTCTAAATCAAATATATAAGGTGGTCACCAGGGAAATATTCCCAATTATTCAATATACCCAAGTCAACTGGGTTTTATAGAGATTTTAATTAATAATACAATGAGTAATTAAAGGAAAGAGAGAAAAAGGAAATAAGTATGAAGGGCCTTAAGCCAACATGGCCTAGACCTGAGTCTTAAGAGAGAGAGATCAGTCAGTCTTTTTTATCACTCACCACAAGATTTGTCTTAAGCAAGGATGTCTGGGGAACAGAGTCTCCCCAGAGGGAGTTCCAGCCAGAGTCAGCCTCCCAAGGGACTTCTTCTCAAGAGATCTTCAAAGGGCCTCCTCCAAATGGTTCTATCTCCAAGGATCCCTTGCTCAAGAGATTCCTTTTCTTATATAGGGTTTTTTTTTCCTATGTCACCTCCCCTAAGTTCTTCCATCTACCAATCACTGTAGATGTTTTTTAAAAGACAGCCCATCTGTATTCCAGCTAAGTCGACTAATCCCTTCAGGAGAAAACCTGCCAGACCTTTATAGGTACCTAGCATCCCATTGTATCTTCTAAAAAACAGGCATGGCTCAAAGAACTCCTTGCCTTATTATAAGCATGGGTCCAAGTACTTTCATTGTTTAGCAAGGAGTTTTCTCCCCTAAAGCAGTCTTAAGTATGGGTGGAGTAGAGGTCCTCCCATTGCAAGGAGTTTTCTCCCCTAAAGCAGTCTTAAGTACAGGTGGAGTAGAGGTCCTCCCATTTCTGATCCTGGTGAGTTCTCACATCAAAATGGGGAATGTCTCCAGTAGGGAATTTGTTCCAATGGAGGATTCCTTGATGTGGAAATTTTTAACATTCACAAGTCTGAGAAATTTCAAGATTTACAAGTTACTATCCTTTAAACTGTTATGTTCTTTTTGAACTTTTTCCTACTTATCTTGCCAAAATTCTTGCATCTTTTTCATAATCCTTGATTTAAATTCTTTAAGAGCTTTTGGCCAATTTCCATTTTTGGGGGGGGGGCGGGGAAGGTTTGGATGCATTTATTTGTATGGCTTCTTCTGCTATTTCTTCTGTAGTCTGGATTTTTCCTCCATAAAAATATCTAGGGTCAATGCCTTCTTTTTTTTCTTCTTGGTGTTGGGAAGTTATTTTTCCTGGGCATTGCTGGCCATCACTATGCTGGTTTCCCCTTCCCTTTCCAGTCAGATTTCTGAGTGAGGAAGAAAGGATCTCCGTGTATGGAGCTAAGGAGGGCAGTTTTGCCTGAGGCCCCCTCTTGAGTATCCACAGCTTCTAATGTTTGCCACCCTTGAAGTCTGCTCTCTTTCCGAACCCAAGGTCTGCGATCTTCATCCTGCTGGGGTCTCAAGTCTAGCGCCTCTCAGGGATGGGTCTTTGGTGGTCTTAGACAGTTACCAAAGACCTAGAGGTGCCCCTTGCTCACTCTAGATGTGCCCCTCACTTGCTCACCAATTCTAGTGCACTGTCTCTGACTGTAGCACACTGGCTTTGTGTGTGTGTGTGGGGGGGGGATTGGGGGAGAGTTCATCAGCTCTCATTTTTGTGGAAGTTATTTCACCCCCTTATAGTGTGGAAATGCCCAAATCCCACATACTTGCAATACTACAACCTACTGTGGAGTCCCTTCATTCATATGAAATTTTTTTTTTGCCTTTTAAGGTAGTCTATATTGGTAGGCCATTAGGAGAGAAGGAGTCCTGCATCTACACTACCACCATGTTTACCTGGAAGTTCTCAGTTTTCTTATTTTTAAATGAGGGGTTATGACTAGATGACTGGTGAAGCTATCTGTAAACTGCAATTTCAGTAAGTAGATATATGTTCCCATGGGTCCAATCATCAGGTTTCCAAAGATTAGTTCCAATATTTATGTGCCTAGCCTTAATCTCTTTTCTGGACTTTGTTCCTGCATTTCCAACTTTATGGGGACAACTCCAATCAGAAATCCCACTTTCCTTCAAAACCCAGTTCAACAGTTGCCCTCTCAATGGAACCTTCACCAAAATCCTTACCTGAAAGTAAATTTTTTCTGCTCAAATGACTTATAACAATTATTCCCCCTGAATTTTTCCTTTGCATTTATTGTATTCTATGTGATATTCTGGTTTTGATAAAAGTGACACTCTTATAGGATTAAAAGTTCCTTGATGTCTGGAATTATTTCTTAGAATTATAAAATCTCTGTGTTGTACGGGTTCTCTGAGGCTATCTAATCCCTCCATGTCCTAAAGCTGGAATTGCCTTTATACTATCCATGAAAAAAGGGATTCAATGAGCCTGTATCTGAAGACCTACAATGATGGAGAATTTATTATCTTGGGACAATGCCCAGTTAATATGCATTTATTAATCACCTACTATTTACCAGGTGCTATGCTATGTGCTTGACATATGAATACAAATGAAATAATTTCTGTTTTCTAGGAGATGACATTTTAACTGGGAAGATAAATACATATATATTATACACCAAATAAATATGAATAAATATAATATTGTTAGGGAGAAAGGGTACTAGTAGCTGGAGAATTCAGGAAATGATTCAGGTAGAAAGGGATGCTTCAAAGATTCAACTTGAAGGGAGAGAAAGACTCTATGATGAAAAGGAGAGAGAAGGCATTGCAAACACAGAATATGGCCAGAACCAAAACATAAAGGTGGGAAGAAGATGGACAGAGAGGAGACCACTTTGGCTGAAGGAAGAATAATAAACAATGAGGTTGGAAAGTTAAATTGGGTTCAAGATGTGATAGTCTCTAAAAGGTAGAAAGAGACATTTATATATTCTTTGAGAAGCAGTAGGGCATTTATAGAGTAGAGAAGTGACGTGGACAACTCTGAAATAAAATGCATTACTTTGGCAAAAGTGGGGAGAAAGGATTTGAATAGGGAGAGCATTGAAGCAGGCAGGGCAATTAGGAGGTTGTTGCAATAATGAAAGGTGACTAGGACCTGAACAAAGGATCACTTCTAGAGAATTCTAATTGTTAGGGAGGCTTTCCTTATGTTGTTGTTCAGTCATTTTTCAGTCATTTCTGATTCTTTGTGACTCCATTTGGAGTTTTCTTGGCAAGGATACTAAAGTAGTATGCCATTTCTTTCTCCAGCTCATTTTATAGATAAGGAAACTGAGGCCAAGAGGGTAAAGTGACTTGTCCAGGGTCTTACAGCCAGGAAGTGTCTGGGACCAGAATTGAGTCTTTCTGACTCCAAGCCTAATGCTCTATCCATTGAGCAACCAAGCTTCCTCAGTATCTCAAATACCAGATAGTATTTAATAGCAGTGGCAGTATTGCTAGGTCTATCTAAATCTAAATTTAAAATAGATTTACATAGTAAATCTATTATGAAAATGAACAATATGGAAATAGTCATTGAGTGATAATACACGTATAACTTTGGAGAATTGCTTGTCAGCTCTGGAGGGGGGAGAAAAGAAGGGAGGGAGACAACATGAATTGTGTAACCATGGAAAAATCCTTAAAATAAACAAATAATATAAAACTGAAAAAAATATTACATAGTAATAGTAATTAGTATTTAAATAGCACTCAAGATTTTAGAAAGTCTTATTGCACACATGTTTAATCTGAACCCAATTCTCCTCAAGTGAGTGCTACTGGTATTAGCCCAATTTTAGAGGTTGAGGTTCTGGAAATGTTGAAGAAGACTTCCTCCTTTAAGGCAGAGCTAATATGTATGAGCTCCTTTGATTCCCCTCAGCATCTATCATACAACAAATGCTCAGGAAATACTTTTTGGGCAGAGCAAATATTTGTTTGTTGATTGACTACAAAAGCAAGACCATAGGGAGTAACTCTGGTGAAGATGAGTGGTTGAACAGGAGACCAAAGCATTGGCTCCCTGTTTCTGGGAAGGGGCTGGAAGCCAGCTATTAAAATAATGGGGTTATGTTTCAAAGGTTTCTTTCCCTGTCTTTAATCAATGAAGTGTTCTTTCGATCAATACAAATGTTATTTCACTGCTTGCAGCCCTTTATAATAGGCAGCAGGGGAAGGCACGGCCGAGTCAGTTTGGCTCTGGGGTACCATACAGGTTGATTTCTCTGCTCATGGCAGGCATTAACTTAAAAGGTAAAAAAAAAAATACATACTCTCAAGGAGGAAACAAACAAGATATACCACAAAGAAGCAAGACCCCCACCAAGGTGTCAGAGCCCTAAATTGTATTTTAGGGATGAATTGAAGGAAATCTGTCCTTCCTGAGATTCTTAGTGAGTATAAACAGAACTGGATGGCCTGGAGAGTCAGCCAATGTGGGTGGTCAAATGGCTCCTTGCCCAGAATGCATTTGATGGAAATGGTCCACAATGGTACTCTTGGCAAAGCAGTCACATCTGTTTCAAAGGATGGAGGCCTTTCTGTATGTCTGCTCCCTCCTTATCTCAGTCCAGTAGGATCAATCTTATGGACAACTAGGTTCTGTAGTGGATGGGGTGCTGGACTTTTAGTCAAGGAGATTTGATTCTGAGTCCAACCTTAGACACTTACCAGTTCTGCAACCCTGGACAAATCAGCTAATCTCTCTCAGCCTCAGTGTCCCCTTCTATAAAATGGGGAGTTAAAAATAACACCTCTCTCAAAAGGTTATTGTAAGGATGAAATAAGGTAATATTTTAATGTCTTTGCAACTCTCAGCCTCAGTGTTCCCTTCTGTAAAATGGGGAGTTAATAATAACTCCTCTCTCAAAAGGTTATTGTAAGGATCAAATAAGGTAATACATTTAAAGGTCTTTGTGAACCCTGAAGTGTTGCATAGATGTTAGGTATTACTGCCTCTAGCTTTCTTCTGTTTCTTACATGAGACCTTTCATCATCCATATTGAACCCCATAACTGTGGGTATACCCCAGGGTTCTATCCTGAGTTCTTTCCACTTTTCTCTCTACACCCCCTTCTTCATGACCTGATTAGGACTCATGGATTTGATGATCAGCTCTTTTCTAATACGTTTCAGATCAATATATCCAGGTCTATTATCTCCCTTGAGCTTTCAATACTATCTATTGGACATCCTAACAATCCATTAGATATTTCAAAGTGATGATCTCATTGGTAGGAGATATAGACCTCATTGTTCCACCCCTAAATTCAACTTCTTCTTAACTTTCCTCCTTCTATTGAGGGCTCCATCATACTTCCAGTCATCTTCAACTCCCCACTCTCCCTCACTTTACATATCCAATTAGTTGACAAATCTCATTAATTCATGAGAAGGCCAGGCCCCACTCATTTTATTCCTGGCTCCATTCTTCATCTACACACTTCTCTACCTTCTCTATAAAATAAGGCCACCATTCTGTATGTCCTGTGATTTCTATTCCTCTTTGTATCCATAGAACCTGGCATAATATACCTGCCCAAATCTCCTAGTTTGGATGCCCTCTTCTCTATTCTCTGTGTCCAATACTATCTATCCCTCAAGGTCTAGATCAAATCCTTCCCTGTCCATGGAACCTTTCCAGGCTTACAAGCCCACAGTGATTTTCCACCTGGGAATGCTCAGAATTTATTTTATAGACCAGTCATTAGATACTGAATCATAGCCCTATGACCCTGGAGATGTATTTGTTGTATTCCTCTTTTATGATCAATGATTCTCTGGTCTGGATGACCATTTCGTGAAATTCCCAGGTCATTGATCCTAGTTCCTCTATTCACTCTCTAAACTTTTTTACCTCCTTGCCAGCAGCCTCCTGACCATTATCCAGCTGTCCTTCATGTGTGATTTTCTTTCATGAAAATGGAGATTCCTTGATAGTAAGGATTATCTTTTTTTTACCTAAATCTGAATCACTAGTGCTTAGTGCAATGCCTGACCTTCAATAAATGGTTAATAAATGTTCTATCTATCTATCTATCTATCTATCTATCTATCTATCTATCTATCTATCTATCTATTTCTTCTTTGTTTCTTTGTTTGTTTCTTTCTTTATTCTATCTATCTTTCATCTACCCATCTATCCATCCATCTCTCTCTCTCTCTACCTATCCATGTATTTATCTATCTATCTACCTACCTACCTATGTCTGTCTGTCTATCCATCTCTCTCTCTGTTCTTCTCTCCCTCCATCTATCTATCTATCTATCTATCTATCTATCTATCTATCTATCTATCTATCTATCTATCTATCTATCTATCCATCCCTCCCTCCATCCATCTATCTATCTATCTATCTATCTATCTATCTATCTATCTATCTATCTATCTATCTATCTATCTATCCCACCTCCACAACATATCTCTCCTGTATCCTTTTCTCTCAACTCATCTGGTTAATGTCTATATTAAAACACTCATCACCTCTTATGTAAGACTATTGTGATGGCCTACTAATTGGTCCTGCGGTCTCAAGTTGCCTACCTTCTCCAATCCATTCTCTACGAAGCTGCCAAAGTTATGCTACTAAAACACAGAATTTACAATGTCACTGTTCTGTTCAATAAATTCCAGTGACTCCCTCCTACCACTAAAATAAAATTAAATAATCACCTAGTTTTTATTAGTTATGTTCATTTATTTATTAATATGATTTATTATGTCCACTGTCTTCCCAATATTGAACCAACTCTGCACTCTTGATATGTGTCCACCCTTCTCATAGTCTAAAATCTTTCAAATATATTATTGTAGTCTATTGATAATGTTATATATTTTTAAATTGTAAATGTGTTTATTAGCGATATTGATCTTTAGTTTTCCGGATCTTGAATAAGAAATATAGATCAAATTCAACCTTAATCATTTACTACCTGTGTGACTGAAAATTTAGAGTAACCCCTAATTTTACAGATGAGGAAACTAAGTCCTAAGAAAATTAAATTATTTGCCCATAGTTAAAAAAAAAAAGACATGGCAGGATTTTAATTCAGGTTCTTTGAGTTCACATCAGTGCTTTTTCTGATATACCATAAGCAAGTACAAAGAGGCATCTCTGGCAAGTGACTTAGAAAAAAGAAAAAGAAAACAAAGGCTTTCTAATAATTAAAGCTACCCATAGAAGAATGGGCTGCCTTAGGAAAGAGTGGCTTTTTCCTCATTGGAACATTTCTCCCTTAAGGTCAATAAACCCTTTTTAAAGGGATATCATGTAAGGGATTCACGTTCCTGCATGAGTTGGCCTAGGGGGCCTTTGAATTTCTTCTCACCCTAGGATTCTAGGAGGGCCCACATCAACAGAATTCCTGATTCTTTGAGTCCTGAAATATCTGACAATGATGATAATGATGATGGTGAGGAAGACAGTCTGCCCAGTCAGGAAATGCTACTGCTCTGGCTTCAGAGCCCATTCCCCACTGGATTGAAGAGGAAACTGATTTTCTCACCACAGGAAGATGTCCATACATATGCAGCCCGAGTTCCCCATCATACCTTTAAATACAAATCTGCTGTTTTCAAACCCAATTAGAAGCAGGTAATTACCTGTGGGAAGAAGGGATTTGAATTGTCTACTGGATCGACACTGGGAGTGTGCAAGCCAGTCTTCTCTAGTTATCAATAAAGGGTTACAACAAAATCATTATCCGGCTGTGTGTTCTATTTAATCTATCATTTCCCCAGTCCAGTGCTGAAAACAACAACAGAAATCTCTTTAAGATAACATCTGGTGGGAGGATATGATGGGGGATGGAGGGGCACAGCATCCAGAGACTCCAGCTACCCTGTGACAGAGCAGCTCAGCTCTATGTAAAGGAGAACAGATCTTCCAGGAAATGAAAAAAAAATTATTTCCAAGGAACATGAAGCCATGTTCCTGTATATGTGGAAAATGTGGAAAATGAACAGTAAAGGGCCCTCCAAGGGGGCTACTACTTGGGTGGGGATGCTTACTCAAGCTAGAGTCATACTGTGCTGCATCGTCAGCATGGAGGCTTTCCAATGACATTATTGAGCTAAGCAGCAACTACTGTTGGCAGGGCCCTTCCCTTTGGTCCTTTCCATCTTGGCACCTTCTCTAACATTTTATTTCTTCCTCTAAACAGATAAATAATCACAGCAGTCAGGTGGGAGGGCAATGCCAAGTTGTCTTCAGTGTTTCTCAGGGCAGTTTGCTGCCGTTTTGGGGATCTCAGGAGAAAGCAATTATCTAGTGAACCTGGTATTCTGGGGATTTTCCCAGCAAGCACTGTGGAAGGCATCCAGACTTGGTTTGTCCTGAAATAGGCCTGCTCTCTCATGCATTCCCCTCAGGAGGCACGTATTTCACTCTATTTAGACTGGTCTCAATGTTTTTCATCATTTATATTTCTTATGTCTCTCATACTACACACACACACACACACACACACACACACACACACACACACACACACACACATACACACAATATTTTTCAGGTCTTTTTCAGTTGTCTGACTCTTTATGACCTCATTTGGAGTTTTCTCAGCAAAGATAATTTAGGAGTATCCCATTTCCATCTCCAGCTCATTTTACTGAAGCAAGTAGAGTTGTGTCTTCACCAGAGTTATCCAGTTAGTAAGTGTCTGAGGCTGGATTTCTACTCAGAAAGATGAGTGTTTCTGACTCCAGATCCAGTGCTGTAGTGCTCTATCCATTGTGTCATATAGTTGTCTGTCTGTTTATCTATCTATCTATCTATCTATCTATCTATCTATCTATCTATCTATCTATCTATCTATCTGTCCATCCATCCATCCATGTATCTATCCATCTTCCTATCTATCTATCTATCTATCTATCTATCTATCTATCTATCTATCTATTGATCTATCTATCTATCGATCTATCTATCTACCTATCATCTATCTATCTATCCATCTTTCTCTCTCTCTGTCAATCTATGCCAAAATACACCCCTGAACTTAAACTCAGGTTTTGTTTTTTTATTCCCCGCTTTATGCTCTTTTTACAAATCATAAATTTATTAAAAAATTGAAGCATCTCAAAATTTAGATGTTACATTAAATTTCATTATTGAGCCAATTGTTCATACTTATCCTAATTTTCTTTTTTCTCTTTCAGAAACAATATATCCTTTTAAATTATAAAAGATAGAGAAAGTCAAAGAGAGAGAAATTCCTGACTCCCTCCAGTAAGCATTCAAAAATCTTCTCTCCATTGCTTAATAGCAGATTAAGGTCAGAAAATTGTGCTTGACAAAATTGTATCTCTATATGCTGAATCATTATTAATATGTTAAGAGAATAATACAGTTTTATTTGAACACACAATTAAAAACAAATGATTTATTAATCCACCACTATTGTAAGCATTATTTCTATATGCTTCTATATTATGCCTGGTTTATTCTATGACTTAATTGATTAACTTAATGCAGAATCCAGATAATCTTCACTCATACATAAATGAGGAAACTGAGTCCAGGAAAAAGAGGACATTCTTTTTACCCACAAAGGACACATAGTAGCACTCAAGACTAGAGTTCGGGTCTTTGCTTCTCATTCAGCATTCTGCATATTATGCTATTAGGTTAGGCCACCCAGCAAAAATCTTTTTTGTTGATGTTGATGCTGATGTTGATATTGTTGATGATGATTGAATTTGGAGTTGAAGGTTTTTCTTCCATTTGAACATTTCTGACCCTTCCAACTGTAATGATTAATATTTTCTTGGAGATTGTCTCCAACCTCTTTCACCCTTCCATTGTATTGGTCTTCTCCCCTCCCCCATGCACTTCTTTTTGAAATATAAAATTACTCCATCTTATTTCTTTTCCCATTTCTCTTAGTATTATCCACTTTTTTACCCCTAGTTTATACACACACACACACACACACACACACATATTTTGACATTTTATCCTATTCAGTTTGTCACTGTTCCCTCTAAGTATACTTCTAGCTACTCTGATGATAATAACAATTTTTCAGAGTTACTAATATCTTTTCTTCTAGGAATACAAATCATTTGAACTTATTGGGTCTCTTAAATACATTTTTTTTGTTTGGGTTTTTTCCCTTTCTTAATTATCTTTTGGTGATTCTCTTGAGTTCTGTGTTTAGGCATCAGATTTTCTGTTTATGTCAGGCCTTTTCTTTATGAATGCTTAGAAATCTTTTTTCTTAAATCACCATACTTTTCCCTGAAAGAATATAGTCAATTTTGCTGGGTAGTTGATTTGTGGTTGTAGTCCCAGTTCCCTTACTTTCTGGAATATCATATTCCATGCCTTCCAGTCCTTCAATGTGGATTCAGCCAAGTCCTGTGTTGTCCTAACTATGGTTACATGATATTTGAATGGTTTCTTCTTAGCAACTTGTAGTAGGTTTTCCTTGTTCTGGTAGTTCTTGAATTTGCCTATAACATTCCTGGGCATTTTCAATTGGGGATTAAATGAAGGAGGTGATCTGTGGATTCTTTCAACCTCTACTTTTTCCTCTTGTTCAAGAATGTTGGGGCAGTTTTCTTAGATAATTTCCTGTAGAACAATGTCCAGGCTCTTTCTTTTGTCATGATTTTCCTGTAGTCTAATAATTCTTAAATTATCTCTTCTGGATCTATTTTCCAGGCCTATAGTTTTATCAATGAGGTATTCCATATTTTCCTCAATTTTTTTCATTCTTTTGATTTTGTTTTATAGATTCTTGCTGCTTTGAGAAGTCATTTGCTTCCAATTCTTGGATTCTAATTTTTAAAGACTAAATTTCATCCCTGGCTTTTTGGTCATCCTTCTCCTTCTGATCTGTTTTTCTTTGTAGGTCATCTTTGACTTTCTTTGCCTAGTTTTCAAGAGGGTCAATTTGGGCTTTCAAGACACTATTTTCTTGTTTTATTTCATGTGTCTCTGTTTCCCGATGACTTAATAAATTTGCCTTTTAAGTTCTTTTCTCACTTGTCTTCAGCCTCTCTTAATTGTTTTTTGAATTGTGTTTTGAGTTCTTCCAAAGCCTGTGTCCAATTCACTGGAGTTTCTGTGTTTTGGCTTGGTGTTTCTTGGTCCTCTTCTGTTGCATTTGCTCTTTGTTCATTACTTGTATAGAAGCTGTTGATCATGATTTCTTTTTTCTTTTTCTGTTGTTTACTCATATTTTTTCCATCTTTCCCCCCGTCATTGGATGTAATCTTGCTCCTCTGACTATTTGCTAGATCTGTGGGCTTGGGCACTTCTGTCCTGAAGGGGCTTCTTCTCTGCTCTGTTAATTGACTAGATTAGGCTGATAGAGTATTAATGAGCCCTGAGGTCAGATCTTCCCCAACTGGCAGCAGAAGCTGAAGGTGAAGGTGAAGGTGTGGAGGCTGAAGGGATCTGGGCTTCCCACCCTGTTTTCAAGGTATTCTTTCACGGTTGGGGCCTTCATCCTTGGATCTGAGTCAGCAGGATTCCTACTGGGCTCTCAGTGCAGTGGTGGGGGAGGGGTGTTAGAGATTGAGCTTCCCTGCCCTCTGAAGGCTTCTTATATGCCCCATTGATAGGCTAGATTAAGCAAGTGTGGAGCTGATCTACAGAGCTGGATGTGTCCTGAGGCCAAAACATCCAGAAGCAGAGGCCCAAGATGGAGAGTGATGGCTGTGACAAGGCTGCCCTCCCCTCCATGACTCTCCTCCAGCTGCCTCCCTGTCCTCTGTGGTTAGAGCCCTGATCCTGATACAGCTGTGGCATGAAGGCATTCCCTCTGGGCTAGTGTCCTTGCCCTGAGATTCCAGCAATCACTGGAGACTCGGCACAGTAAGTAGGGGAGGGGTCTTGGGACCTTCCTTCTTCCTTTTCCTTAAACCTGAGAATTCAGCCTTCTCTGCATACCTTTTAAGTGGAATTGAACAGGAGGGTCCCTCAGATCTTTCTGGTTGATAGATTTGGTTTTCTATTCCCTCAAAGAACTTTATTTTTGATTGATGTGGAAGGGTTTTCACAGAGGTCTGGATTTCTACTGCTTCTAAGTGACCATCTTGACTCCACCCCCACTTGATGCTCTTTAAAATCCTCTATCCCCCTCATCTGCCTCCTCTGCCTCATTCTGCCTCTACAACTTAGGTATTGAAAGTATTCACTTTTGAGCTGGGAAGCCTTCACTTTTAGAGTAAATATGATATGGACTACATAGGAGCCAGACTTTCCCAGGGCTTAAATTCCAATGTGGGAATAAATTTGGAGCTTGGGGAGTTGGGGTCATTCATTTCAATAAACCCTACTAACATAATGACTAGCTTCACACTTTTTTTTTTCTAGTTGAAGAATTCAGTCAATCACCATCATCCTCAACCCCCATGGGTCAGTGGCTTGTTACCCTTTTCTCCTATGGAGTCCACTGTTTGGGTGTCTTTTTATGTCCCTAGTAACACAGGAGACCAAACATATCTCAACACTTTTGACACTTGACAAAATAACTCATTTATTTCCATGTGGGGAGTCCAACATCAGATTAGTTTTCATTTTTTTTCCCTGATCATACATTTGGAAATGGAAAAAAGCCTTTGAGGGTGTTTTATCTCCTTTCATTTTACAGATCAAGAGAGGGCAAGTATTTCCCCCAAGATCACACAGCTAATAAGGAGCAGAACCAGGCTTTAGATCCAGATCTTGAGACTCCAAACCTATTCCTCTTTTCAACATGTTAAACTTTCTTCTAAACAGCATACTCATTACTATTAATGTTCTGGTATTATTTTCATAGCATCTTATAATTCTGGAAGGAGAATAGAAATTAGAATTCATCTGGTCTAACTTCCACTTGAATGAATGAATGAGAAAATGAAAGAATCAAAATAAAGCTATCAATTAAGTACTTGCTATATTCCATGCACTGGCAGAAGAGAAAGAAAAGAAAGATTTCCCTTATTCTCAAGGAGTTCACACTCTAATGGGAGAACCAACAATTAGGAATCAGCTGTGGGACAGATAGGGAAAGCCAGTGGTCACTAGGAAAAGCAGCAGGGCTGATGGTAATTCATCTTCTTTGGTGTTGTTTCTACTAGTATAAACCATAATTATTCTTAACCATCTAATAGCACCAAAATCTTGGATCCCAAGGACTTTTTCTTGTTTTTAGTACTTGTGGTAGGTAAGGAGGAGTCTTAAAGGCAATTGTTGGGTGGGGTCTTCCCATGACCTTCTCCTCCAGGCAGTGGCTGGAGATGTTCCAAAATAATTTTTTAATCTAATCAGAGGATCATTATGCACTACCTATGTACATATACACACCTCTTGGCATTTTGGTCAAAGGACCCTCAACTCTACAAGAAGGATCAAAGTCAGGCCAACAATGGCCAGAGGGGCTTGGGATATTTGGTCACAGAGTTCAGACTGCTTAAACAGAAATTTGAAGAAGGGTGGTTGGCAAGGCAGAGCCAATGATTGAATCTTCCTAGTTCATTCTTCCTTTTGTCTTTCCCTCAGGGTGCCTTCATGCTTTGGCTAAACTGAATTGCCTGTCCATGGTAGGTGATTGGTGTTGATGTTATTCAGGTGACTAGGCCTGTTAAGAAAGGACCTTTCCCCCTGGCCAATGGTCACAGGGGCTTGAAGCATTATTTCCCTGAAAAGTAGTCATTGGGCCTCTGATTCAATACTTCTAGTGCCTCAATACCTGCAAGGCAATCCATTCCATTTTTGACAACACATAATGGTTACTGAATTTTTCTTTGTATTGAGCTGAAATTCACCTCCCTATGACTTCTATAAGTCCATAAGATCATAAATCTAGAAGGCAGTTAGCCCAATTCCCCCCTTTTACCTATGAGGAGACTGAATTCCAAAGAAGTTAAGGGAATTGCTCAAGGTAAAAAATAGAGGCGGAGGAATGAGAAACTATGGTCTTTGACTCCAGAAGTAGTGAAGACTCTATTCCATCACACTGACAGCCTTTCAAATATTTGAAGGCAGTTAGCTTATCTCCTCAAGTCTTCTTTATTCTAAGGATAAATATGCCCAGTTCCTTCAGCTGTTCTTTATATGAATTAGTTCTGAGTGTCTTCTGTGTCCTTGTTATGTTGCCATGACTCAGTCTTGGCATATTAAGGTGGTCCTCTTAAAACATAGACCATCTTTCTTTTTTTTTTCGTGTCTGATGATTACATTTTTAGGGAGGCAGGAGGGCTGGGACTCAGATTCAAGTCCTGCCCCTGACAGAGACTGTCTTTTGTCTTTCTTTCTATCCTCAGAATTTAGCATAATAAATGTTTATTGACTGACTATTCTAGTTATTGGATTCTGGGTAAATCTCTTAGTGTTCTCAAGTGATTCTTTAAGATCCTCATTTATAGATGATTAGGAGTAGCTGGTCTATGTTGGTGGAATGAGTGTTCCCTGAAGGAATGAAATCAAATAAACAAATAGAATAATAATTTCTTGGTCCATTTTTGGAAAGTATTCATTCATTTCCTGTTTCCAAATGATTTCTTTTAAAGACACATCCAGAAAATAATGCTACAGAGCATAGCAATGGTATCTCCCCACTGAGGCACAGAGAAATGATAGAAACAAAGAAAAACTAGAATTTCCCTACAGCTGAGGTAGAGCCTTCTCAGTGCACAATCATTTCTGACTTCCAGGATGCTTCATTTGTGGCAACTCATCGAGTGAGCTGGGAAATTCCAATTTCTGGAAGGGTTAGAAATATTTTGGTTCCAGAGGACTTAGCAGTGACATTGTGACTTATCTGAAATCAGTAAGATTTTTCCATGATGGCAACTTCTTGGCCTCTGGTATATAGACTCTCCAAAAACTCTAGCCACAATACAGCTTCATTTTAAGAGTCTTCTACCTGACCTTGATGGTCCAGCTGGAAGAACAAGAGGTGGGCTTATCATGTGCTACCCAGGATAAGGAGAGGAGTCAAGCAGAAGAACCTAAGACCAGTCAATCAAAGTGAGTTCTGGATTTCCATTCAATGGCAACTGTGGCCGACTTTACTTCTGTCTTATGAATGGCATTACATTACAGGGTTAATCTTCTTTTAATAAAAGTATTTCCAAATTTGGACTGCATGAGCAGGTGAGGACAATTTGAAAATTCATGAGTAGTGTTTCCTATGTAATTTAATTCCCAAGGCTAATCAATTTCTCTGTTCCCCTGAGCAATCATGTGTTACTTGAATCTTGATTCAACATAGCACTGTCACTTTAAAAATACATTTAAAGCTATAGATGAAAATTTAATTGGCTACCATTTTGGCTCAAAATGGTAGGCTTAACTGGAAGTCAGATGCAACACATATTTTGATACTCCTTAACTAAATACTGGGTGATGTCAGCATCAGTGATATCATTGGTCATCATTTGTGATCTCCTTAGAAAGTCCATTTCCATTCCATTTTGGAATGGAAAAGGTGGAATGGTGGCCTAACTTTTGTGCTAGAAGAACCTTCCTGGAATGAAGGGCCTTCAGGAAATTTATGGAGCCTCTCACTTTTCTGGATCATCGTTCCTACCAAGATAAACTTGGAATGTCACTGTCTGATATTCACCAAGGGCAGTTATCAATTCTTCAGTTCCTCAACTGTAAAATGTAAAAACTGGAGAAGGAAATGGCAAATGACTCTAGTATCTTTGCCAAGAAAACCACAAATGGAGTCACGAAGAGTTGGACCTGACTTATAACTGAACAATAAAAATTCTCAATCTACTTATAATCATTTGGACTCAGAACATGAACTTTTAAAGTTTACAGGTTAACAGAAGTAGACCTAAGCCTGTAGGAGGTAATGGCATCACTCAAAGAGCAACTCTCCCCTAGTGACCTATGTAGTCCTTATGATGGACTAATAAAAAGTAACAAGTGTTTATTAAGTGCCTACTATATGCTGGGTACTATGCTAAGTGATTTATAAATATCTCTTTTGAGTCTCATAATAACTCTGGAGAAGAGATGCTATTAAGATCCTCATATTTGAGGAAACTGAGGCAGGCAGAGGCTAAGTGACATGCACAGGATCGCAAAACTAGAAATGTTAGAGGCTGGATTTGAACTTAGGTCTTTCTGACTCCATCAGTGCTCTATCCACTGAGCTATCTACCTGTGTCTCTCTGAGTTATAATACTATCCTGAGAACTCAGGGCCCTGTTTGGGAATGGTGGAGACAGTAAGCCCACATAGATGCCTCCCGCCTGTGGGTCTTCCATGGGTACCATACTGCTTGTCTTTTTGCTTCTCTTCTCCCTTCCCCACAGGTGTTGTCATTACCTGTTTGCCCTCCCATTTACCACCCTCCTCCACTATTTTGTTGTTTTCTCCCAATCACCTCTGCTTTGTTTCCCTCGTCAGTTCAACTGTCTTCCAATAGATGGTGATAGTCAGTCATTGGCTAAGGGTCCAAGCCACCAGCCTGTCCCATATGGCACAATGTCTTAGGGTATATTATACAGTGATACTTCAATGGATTTATGACCTTAAATGATGCTTATTTCAGCCTGTGGGCTAGCTCATCAGTTTACCTACTCTGTCTTGGAAATCTTCCACTAAAAGGAGCCACAAAGTGCTGAGGGCTTTGCTTTAGCTTCTGGATATTTTATGAACATTAATGGATCTGTCATCCCTGGTTGCTACCATACAAACAGCCCATCTTCTCTAGTCCTAACTTTGTCTGATGAAGTCCTTTTGAAAGAATCTCCTGCTTAATTCTTGTTAATGTTTCCTATAGCTCAAAACCTCTAATTTCATTATTATTTAGGGTTTTTGTTTAAATGGTCCTCACAGTCTATGGCTTCACTTGGTAGGCTAATTGAGATGGGAATTGGGACTTGAGGTAGTGGGCAGTTAGGTGACTTAGGGCATAGGACACTGGACTAGAAATCAGGAAAACCCGAGTCCAAACCCTGTCACAAATACTAGCTGTGTG
The DNA here is from genome assembly GCF_027887165.1 of Monodelphis domestica. Classification (NCBI taxonomy): domain Eukaryota; kingdom Metazoa; phylum Chordata; class Mammalia; order Didelphimorphia; family Didelphidae; genus Monodelphis; species Monodelphis domestica. The sequence goes on along the minus strand of NC_077228.1, from coordinate 519,601,286 downwards.
ACCCTGAGCAAGTCACTTAACTCTACCTCATCTCCTCATTGGTAAAATGGCAGCATACTAGAGAAGAAGATGGCAAGCCACTCTAGTATCTTGGCCTAGAAGATGCCCTGGACAAAAGTCTGTGAGGTTACACAGAGTCAGACACGGTTGAACAGCCCCCAAAATTGTGGGAGTAGGGGCTGTCCTTTTCTTGCACCATGAAAAAAGCAACAACTGTCCTTTTGATTGGAACCAGACTCAAGTTTGTTGAGTGAATTTCCTATGAAGAAATTCCCTTTACCAATGCAGATACGTGTATTTGCTCCAATTTATAGGCTTATAGAGCATTGTTGGGATACTGAGGTGTGAAACAGCTTGAATCGGGTCACAGAATCTGTCTGTATCAGAGGAAGGACTTGAACCAGGTCTTCCTTAATCCTGGGGCTACACACTGACAGTAGTTATTTTCTTACAGTTTAACATTTAACCTCATTGTAGAGAGCAATTAGCCCTAGTTATAAAGGCTTATGTGGAAGGATAATTCACAAAAATGCTCATTGTTTTTCCTTGATAAAATTAGCCTTTTTATTATCACTTTATCTTTATTTGTGACTTTAAACCATTTTTGCTGATATTCACTATATAACACTGTTTCTTTAATAGAGCTGTGATGGGAGTCTCCTGGTGCTATTGAGTTCCTTCAAATCATCTCAATAAACATTTGGTCCAAGATTAGTCATTAGGTACAAGGCAGAAACAGAGGACAAGCCTGATCTGTTCCCCAAGAAGCATCGAATCTTAATGATGGGAAAACTATAATAATAATAATAATAATAATAATAATAATAATAATAATAACAGATCTGTTCTCCAAGAAACATCTAGTTTTAATGATGGGAAAACATAATAATAACAGTAATAATAATAATAAAAGATCTATTCTCCAAGAAGCATCAAATCTGAATGATGGAAAAAATACAATAATAACAGTAATAATTATAACAGATCTGTTCTCCAAGAAGCATAGAGTTTTAATGATGGGAAAATGATTATAATAACAGTAGTAATTAATATTCCTATAGTATCTCTCTTCAAAGCACAACTTGGGTACCACCTCCACCAGGAAGGCTTCTCTGATATCCCTTGTTGTTCATGCTCTCTATCTCTGGAGATCTATATCATTGTAGAAATAAATGCAGACACACACAGATATATACAGAAGTATATAAAAACACACACACATCTATAAAGATGTATAAACTTTTGGGCAGCTTGATTATACAGTGTATAAAGCTCTGGGTTTGGAGTAAGGAAGACCTGAGTGCAAATTTAGCCTCAGATACTTCAGATACTTATTGGCTATATGACCTGGGGCAAGTCACTTCAACCTGTTTGCCTCAGTTTCCTCATCTGTAAAATGAACTGGAGAAGGAAAGGAACAACCACTTCAATATTTCTGCCAAAAAACCCAAACAACTCAAATGGGGTCATGAAGAGTCAGACAATTGAAATGCCTAAACAACAATACATTCACTTTAATGTACTCATCTAGAGGTTTCTCTCAGTTGAGTACAAGCTAATTAGGGACAGAGATAATTTCATTTTTGTCCTTTTCTCCCAAGTGTCTCAGATAATGCTTTAACAGAGTAAGCATTTAATAAATTTTTATTGAATTGAATTGAGGCTCTTCATAAGCTTCACCATCATTCCATGAGGTGGGAACTATAGATATCATCACCCCATTTTACTCATGAAGAAACTGAGGCCTAGAGAGATGAAGTAAGTCCCCCATGTTTACAAAGTCAGAGTCAGAATGGGATTTGGACTTGGGCCTCCCAGTCCTTGTGTAGCACAAGGCCAACCTTCTCTATGTCTATGGAGTTGCATCAGAGCCCAGAGTTGCCACAGAACTAATTCAAAGGTGACTTTGAAAGAGAAATCCTGATTTCTAGTCAATGCTTTATTATTCTTTTCCAGTTCTTCTGAAATTAAAAGGCAAAAGAATAATAGGTTCTCCTGAAAGAAAGAGTGTTCTGTGAAGAAGGTAAATAAGAAAAGGTCACATCGATAGAGGACACAATTTGCGATGAAAGAATATTACATTTTTTGGGGGTGGAATGCCCGCCCCATCCTGGGCATTAGTATTATTGGTAGTTCTCACTGTCATTGACCAAGGGGAAACAGGAGTCCTACTGCATTATTACCTGTCTTACTCCCAGAGAAAACTGGAATCCTGTACACAAATGGGATACATAATGAGAAGAGTTCTTTCTCTTCTCCTCTTCCAACTTCTAGAAAACTGTAATGACTGATGACTCTAGGCTCCTGACACCCAGTTTTCCCAGGAATCTCTTGAGCTGTTGATAGTAGGAATGAAATGGAGGCAGACTTGAACCCAGAAACGAAAGAATGAGTGCAAAGCCCCAAAGATGAATGCACAGAAGAATATTTACAAGTATACCCCTTGAGAGACTCATGCCCCTCTGCTGGCCCAATCATTCCAACTAATGCCATATTGGTTCCTCTCTAAGAACTTCCCCTTTTTTCTCTTCCTGGCAATCAGTGAGAGATGTCACTGAGAGGCATGTATTAAGATGCATGATATGGAAGAAGTATGTTCTGGATCCAGGTGCATTCAAGGGTTTTTGGGGGTTAAATTCTATTCTTGTCTCTTTTCCAGACCAATCCTGTTAGTACCAGCTTTCCCTATCACTTCTCCCTATTCATCTATTAAAACTCACCATTTCCCTTTTCTAATTCATCCATTAAACAACAGACAGGATTGTTTTGTTTGTACATAACCCTGGTCATATTATTTATATGGTTGTTCAGTGGAGTCTGACTCTTGACCCACTTGGGGTTTTTTTTGGCAAAAAGACTAGAGTGGTGTGCCATTTCTTTCTCCCACTCATTCTACAGAAAGAATGAGAGAAAGAAAAAATGAAAGAAAGAATGAAAGACAGAAAGAAAGAATGAGAGAAAGAAAGGAAGAAAGAGAGAAAGAAAGGCCTGGGAGTTTTACTTGACCAAACATGATTATGAAAAACAAATGCTAGGCAAATCAGATGAAATGACTCTCCCAGATCACACAGCAGTAAGTATCTGAGAGTGGATTTAAACTCAACTATTACAACTCCAGGCTAGGAATTCTATATACTGTGCCACCTGGTTGCCCAATCATAATATTCATGTAAGGTGATATAGCTAAAGCAGGAAGGAACTTTACAGTTCATTTAATCCAACCTTTTCTGCTCAAAACCTTCAGAGACTCCCTACTCTCTATCAAGTAAAATTCAAATTAATTTGTTTAGTATCACTTAAGACAGTCTACAACTGGAGGCCACCTTCCCTTTCTTATCTTGTATTACTTCCTTGCATGCATTCCATGGGCCAGCCAAACTGGAATTCTCTCCATTCTTCAAAGAATTCTGTAATTTCCAACCTTCTTACCTTGCTAGAAATTGTTTTCCTTCCACTAGCTACAAGTCCTGGGAGGTCAGGCAGGAAAGAGACCCCTCTTTCCAGAATCTGGGGTCTCTGATTCTAGTAGGAAAGGAAGTATCTCCATAGGACAAGGACATTTAATAAATATCATTCAACTGAATCCTCTCCTCAAGCCCAATATGAATAATGCTTGTCTATTTCTCTTTCTGTTATATGGATTGATGGAATCCTCTATCATTTTGGATTACAGATTTCTGGTTTTTCAGAGGTGGCAGAGGGACCTTAGAGATCTTCTCTCCCAAATCCATCACTTTACAGAGGAAGAGACTGACATCCCTACTAGAGTTAGAACATTTTCCCCAAGGTCAAAGAGGCTGGCCCTTCCTACCTTTCCAGACTCCCTATACATTACTTTCCATTACATCTAAGATCCAGAGAAGCTGTCCTCCAAGCTGTTTCCCAAACATCTGGAAGGGATCTTACAGGTGATCTTTCCTGGACCATCCCCTTTACATTCAATTCTACTGGATTTTTCTCCATTGTATTAAAAAAAGATAAAAGAGGGAAGTTTGTGTCCCGAGGGAAGCCTGGACTTTTGGTATGGAGAGGAGGAAGAGAGGAGAATCCCCTTCCACAAAGCAGGGTTCAGGAGAGACAGAAGATATATAACAAGTTAGCTCAGAGAGAGGAGAGGGGATTTAAAGATTTTCCCCCTTCTGCCTTCCTTCCTTAGCTAAAGCCACTCTCCCCAACTCACTCTTGTCCCTCTTGTCCCCCCTCGACTACTCAAGACCAAAAGGTCTCCCCTTGATCCGTTCACTTACACTCAGCTTAGGGAACAGATAACTTTTAATGTCAACTCAATCGGGTAATACAAAAGGAATAATGGGCAGGGAAGAATGGGAAAAGGAAAGTGGGGAGAATGAGGTCCCTGTCTCTATCTAAACCCTTTTCCCTCCCTCCTCATGTTTGGGGAGAACTCGGGCCTTGGCAGCCTGAGCCCCCTGAGAGAAAGTCAGGTTGACTCACCTCTGGGCAATAGGAGCTGAGGTAAAGTCTGCTCAGGTTTCTCTTCAGAAGTCCCTTCAATTGGGAAGTGTTGGGGGAAAGATTTCCAGTCAGCAGCAGGGAAAATGGGTAACCCTCAGGAGAAAGTCTTTTTCCCAACTTCTCTCTATAGCTTCTCAAGACCGAGATAGCCTCACTGCTCTTCCAGCCAGAGTCTCCTCCTCCTCCTCTGGAATCCACTCCTGAGGCTCCCCCCCCCCCCCCCAGGTGATCAATTTCACATACTCTTCAGCTTGGCACTTTTTCTCTAGTGCCAGTCACTGTCACACCATCCCCCATGCCAGATGCCTTCTCTGACATCCTCCTTGGGGCTCCATTTTGAGGAGGGTTTGGGGCCAGCCAACCTTTATTTCTCCCTTGGTTCTGTTTCTAACCTTCCAGACTTGGATTCCTTTGAAGTTCCCTTTTCTCATTAGAATGTAAGCTCTTGGAAGGCAGGAATTATCTTGCTTTGTTCTTGTATTTTATCCCCAGTGTCCAGTCAAGTGCTTGGCATATAGTATATGCTAAATAAATGCCTTGTTGGCTTACAGAAAAATTAGGCGTCCCAAGGCTGTAGAAGGAGTCATGGATGGAATTGGAAATGTGTTCTCTTTCTCCAAACCCAGCACTCTTCTCCCCCTACCCACTCTCTTTCCCTTGGTTAGACTTTTCAAAGTCAAGGACTATTGCACATTTGTTTTTGTATACTAAGCACCTAGTAGGATTTCTGGCACACTCCGGTGCTTAATAAATGCTGACTGATTAAAGGAGGAAAAGTGGCCTCCAAGCTGCCCTACAGAGAAGCCTAGGCATATGAGATCATCCTCAGTGGGACAATTAGCTAAGAGAAACTGCCCCCTGTGAGCACTTACAGCAACAAGGCCAGGTATTGGGTCTCCTTTGATTTATTTGGGGCATAGAATGCCCTGGACTCCATCTCAGTTCCAATTTGCAAAACTGCCATCGTTCAGGGTTGAATTCTTTCTGAGGGCTTAGAAAGCAATCCCCTCCCTCCCCGCAGGAGGGAGAGGGAAGCAGAAATGAAAAAAAAAATTGAAAACATACAAAATCCTACACAACAGGAAATCACATTGGAAAGCTGTGAAAATCATTTATCCTTTTGAGGCTAATGGTTTTTAATTTTCTCAGGCCCTGATCTCCCTGGCAACAATTTAAAAGTGCACAAGCTTTCATGAATCAACGTTGGGCACCTCTGAATTTTTAATTAGGTGTCATTGGATTGAAACTTTCCTTTTGATTGTTTCACAGAAAGGGCTTAGCAATTTAATGATTACTTTCCTCCTGTCTCACTTCTCTACCCTTACCCTTCCTCCTAAAGTCAATGCAGATTATTGAACACTGTGAAGGGGTCAGAATGGGAGGGTAGACATGCAGCAATTGGTTAGACTGTTTCCATTCATGAAAAACTATCAAAGAGAGGGGATGAGGTCACTGAATGAAATTAGGGAACTGGGCTTGAAGATCTGGGTTCAAATCCTGCCTCAGATAGCTACTCTATACTATTGCCTTGGTTTCCTCATCTGTAAAATTAAGGAGTTGGATAAATGCCTGTGAGGTTCTCTTGCAACCCATTTCTATGATTCTATGATCTTATTTGGACTCTGTGGATAGACCCAGAGGAGAATCTGGGCTCAGGACTCAGAATGCCAATAAATTGGACTCTCTCCTGGATTTGGACTGTTGGCTATGAATCCTGAAGCTAAATCTGACCCAGAGGAGTCTATATTCTCCTAGCTGAACTGGAAGTCTTCCTGGGTGCTGTAGATACGAAAGGGGCCTACAAGACCTTAGGGACCAAAGAGCACCATGAGAACCAGACTTGCTCTAAATAGTGAAGGTCCTTTAAGGCTGCCACCAGTGGATTCCCTGATTTTGACAGCTACACCATGACTTAGCCAAGATCCCTTGATCCTTAATAACGGCCAGAATTTATATAGCATTGGTAGGTTTGATGATGATAGAATCCTGCTCTAAGAGGGCTTCTATCCTCAGCACATAGCACAAGACTTAGTCGACTTTAGAAGCACCGCTTGGTATAGTGGGCACCTAGTAGGTTGGGCAGCAAGGTGGCTCAGTGGATAAAGCACTGGGCCTGGAATTCATAAGACATGAATTCAAATCCAGACTCAGATACTAGCTGTCTGACCCTGGACAAATCACTTAACTCCTGCCTGTCTCAGTTTCCTCATCTATAAAATAGGGATAATCATAGCAGCTACCTCCTAGGGTTGTTGCGAGGATAAAGTGAGATAAAAATTGTACCATAGCACCTGGAACATGGTATTAGTGGTATCTAAATCTTAGTTGTAATTACCATTATTACAGTCAAGAGAACACTGATTTAGAATTGAAGACTTGGATTCACATCCTGCCTCTGACATTGAAAACCTGTGAAACTGTAAACAATTCACTTTCCTTCTTCAGCTTTAGTTTACTCATCTGTAAAATGGGAGGGCATAGCTAGGTGGCTCATTGGATTTAGAGTCAGGCTTAGAGTTGGCTGGTCCTGAGTTCAAATCATACCTCAGGCACTTCCTGGCTCTGTGTGACCCTGGACAAGTCACTTACCCCCATTTTGTAGTCCTTATCTAGTTCTTCTGCCTTGGAATCAATATGTAGTATTGATTCTAAGATGGAAGGTAAGGGTTTAAAATAAAATAAAATAAAATAAAGGGTTTGAACTCAGTGGCCTCTGAGGTTCCTTATAGCCCCAGAGCTCTGATTTTACATCGGCATAGGGACTAGATCTATGATTTCCTTACAATAAGGAAACTCACAGATGAAGAAATTTCCTATTGCTCCCCATTCAAGAGGATACCTTTTCTGTAACTTACAGTCTCAGACCTACATGCCTGGGCACAAAGATAGCATGTGTAAGACTCAAACTCAGGCTTTTCTGTCTTGTGGCTAGCTTTCCAGCCACTCTCTCCTACAATCTTTTATGATCCTACAGAATAAGCATTTAATAAATAGCTGCTGGGTTGAATTAAATTGTTAAATTGCCTTCTCCTTCCTCAAATTGTTTTGTATTTTTGATTTTAAAACCCATTAGAATGTAAGCTTCTTTGTTAAATTTTATTTTTACTGTCATGCAAAACACTTCTTTACTGGTCACTGTTGTAAGAGCACACTCAACCATAACCAACCCCGCCCCCCCAATAAAACCATAAATACACTGATGGGAAAGACAACTCCAATGGTTCTTTCCCTGGAGGGGGAGAGCATCCACCATCATGTCTTTCAGGATTATCTCAAATGGCTTAGAGTACCCAAATTTTCAGAGGTAATCATCCTATACAATATTTCTGTAACTTTGGACAATGTTCTCCCAATCCTGCTTATTTCTTTCTGCATCATGTAGATCATGATGTAGATCGTTCTAGCTTTTCCTGAAATAATATTCCTTATCATTTCTAACAGCACAATAGTATTTATCTCCCATGTGGACCACTGTTGGTTCAGCCATTCTCCAATTGATGGACATCTCCTCCATCATTTCCAACAGAATTGAAGCTTCTTTAAGACAGGGAATGTTTTGGGTATCTCTCTCCAACATGGACTACCATTGGTTCAGTCATTCTCCAATTGATGGACATCCCCTCCATCATTTCCAACAGAATGAAAGCTTCTTTAAGACAGGGAATGTTTTGGGTATCTCTCTCCAACATGGACTACCATTGGTTCAGCCATTCTCCAATTGATGGACATCTCCTCCATCATTTCCAACAGAATGGAAGCTTCTTTAAGACAGGGAATGTTTTGGGTATCTCTCTCCAACATGGACTACCATTGGTTCAGTCATTCTCCAATTGATGGACATCCCCTCCATCATTTCCAATAGAATGAAAGCTTCTTGAGGGCAGGGAATGTGTTGTGTTTGTCGTTGTATAAGTAGTCCCTAGCATCATGTCAGGCACATGATATAGGGTGTCCTGAATGTCTTAGTTCCATGCTAATATTTTAGAGCTTCATGATTTTTATATAATAAAGCTTATTGAGCGAGTCATGATTTTGCAGAATAGGGAACTCAAGTTGAATTAAATGACTTGCTTGTGCTTGCACAAATAGCGAGTGACAAAGGCATGATCTGAATCCAGCTTTCCTGACTCCAAATCAAGGGCTTTATCCCAGAGTCACATGTGGATTTACCTGCGTCATCGTGTCCTCCATGGCCAGAGTTCTCTAATCAGAGAATGGAGAATCATGTGTCAAGGAATGTGGTAGAGAAAAAGATTGTCAGGCATAGTTTGGATGAAATGGCCACAGAGGTTCTTTCTAGCTCTAGGATTTTGAAGGAAAAAAAAATTAAGTCTAGTCTGATATTTTTGTGCTCTCTAAAGAGAGATGCCTTGCAGACACCCTAAATCCCTGTCATTATATCTGATACAGTAGATTAATAAGCCTAATTACACATTGAATAGCAGCTGAGTTAATGTGTGGTCCTGGATGCTTCTTAGATAGACCAATTACAGTGTGTAACATTAGAAAGCAGAAACTTATTCCATATGCCTTTGGATCACGCCAGTGAGGGCCAACTGTGGGGCCCAAGACACCTCTCTTCAGCTGACTAGAGGATTGGCATGTAAGAGGAGCAGACTTACTCTGTTGAGGTCCAGAGGACAGAAAAAGGAGAAAGCAGAAGGACTGGGAACGGTTAGTCTGGAGAAAAAGAAACATGGCGGGGCATGGTAACTGTCTTCAAGAATCAGGAGGGCTGTCACACACTCAAGAAGAAATAGATTTATCCTGCTGGTCCCAAAGGGTCAACAATGAGGATCAGAGGGATGAGCATGAATTTGGGAATCAAATGACCTAAATTCGGTGCCTTTTTTCTGGGCAATTTAGACAAATCACAACCTCTATGAGCCTCATCTTCCTTATATGTCTAATAAAGGGGGGAGGTTAGATGGAGAAATTATGTTCCAGGAATTTTATTAAGGGTTAGAAGAACTTTAAGCAAGAGAATTCCTGTTCTTGAGGAGTTTGAAGTTGAATGAGGGAAGATGCCACATCAAGGGGAGCACAAAAGCAAGAGTGGAGAAGAAACAGTGACTTTTCTCATCTAATTCCAAATTCTCTTCCAGAATTCATGGCCCAGAACCAGTGTGTTTGTCTTCTTATAGTCTGTCTCACATGGACTATTTCTGTCTCTTCATTTTTGCCAATCTAAACAGAGGAGGAGTGTGATATAAAACCCCAGAGATATTTCAACGTGCATAAGGAGCTTGGGGGTACAGTAATAGTAGGAGTCCAGAAGACTCGAATAAGTTTGAATCCAGGCTTAGATATTTATTAGCTGTGTGAACCTGGACAAGTCATTTAACTTTGTGCAGCCTCTGTTCCCTAATCTGTAAAACAAAATTAAGAACACTACCTACCTCTTGTTATAAGACAAACAGGGTTAAGTGACTTACCTAGGGTCCCACAGCTAATAAGGGTTTAAAGCCAAATTTGAACTCAGGAAGAGGAGTTGTCCTGACTCCAGGCCTAGTTCTCTATCTACTGTACCACCTAGGAAAATTGGCTATTTGGGGAAAGAAGGAACTCTTCCTTGCTGCTTAAGGCACAGATTAGATAACCACTTGTTGGAGATCAAGGATCATAGGCTTAGCCCCAGAAGCCAGTGTGTCTAACACTTCATTTATACATGAGAAGACAAATGACCAAAGAGTCAGTGGAATTTGCCCAAGATTCTATAGCCAGGAAGTGTTTGAGGTGAGATTTGAACAGAAGCTTTCTTAACTGGGAGTCGTCCATTGCTCAGTCCACTACAATGAGAGTCATTGTGATGGAGTAAAGAGTGCTGGCCATAGCGTCCTGGCCTGGGTCTGAATTCTAACCCTGCCATTAGCTCAAGCACATTGGCTCCAGTCTCTGGATCTCAGTTGTCCCAGCTGTGAAAAGAAGGGTCTGGAATGGATGCTGCCTCTGCTGCTATTTTATCTCTAAATCATATGCTTCTATAACTTTATTTCTTGGACAATCGAGGGGAAAATTCTTGAGAAATAAAAAACAATCCCCCTCTCTGCATTTCCTTCGTTTTCTTCCAAGCCTTCACATCTCTAGTCTTGGGGACAACTTAATTGCACTCAATGTTGTCCATGCAGAACACAATATCTTCCAGGCTCCCCCAGCATCTCTCACTTGCATTCAAAATTTCCCAAGAGAAATCTCCGAGCTGTAGTGAAAGCTGTGCATAAGGAAAAAGGCCAATTTGAAAACCGGAGCTCTTCAAAGTTGAATAATTCCAAGCTGAGAAAGACAAGGCATTAATGCAGTAGAAGCTGAGGACAGACAACAGAGGGACTGTGCAAGCTGGGCCCTGGAAATGAGCCTTGGGCTTCAGTAATGCCAAAGAAAACTCTCTCCATCACCTCCTGTCCCAAGCCTAAATACATCTCTCTTTGCCCAGAATTCCTCAGTCTGAGTTCCATTCTCTGCCTGATGGCTTCTCCTTCTGCTGAAAATACAACTGTTTCATGCAAAGTCTTATCAGATACCCCTACCTTAGTGTGGATTAATTGATGACTTCCCTTCTGGGTACATGCTTTTATGGGAAACGAATGCTTCAGGACTCACTGACTCCCTTGGCAGAAGGGCTGTTACCAAGAGACAGTAGACCAACAGACAGTAAAGTCTGCATTAGATGGACATGGGTCACAGGTCACAAGGATTATAACTGGAAAGGATCTTAGAGATTGCTTCACTTCTCAGATAAGAAACTGAGGCTCAAAGGAATTGATGACATAGAATGGTTTCATAGATCTACAGCTAGAAGGGTCCTCAAAGGGCAATGGATCCAAACTCATAGACTTATAGATAAGTAAACTGAGATCTAGAGTAATCAAGGTGATACAAGAAGGAAAGGGGGGCAGCTGGGTGGCTCAGTGGATTGATTGCCAGACCTAGAGATGGGAGATCCTGGGTTCAAATGTGGCCTCAGACACTTCCTAGCTGTGTGATCCTGGGCAAGTCACTTAATCCCCATTGCCTAGCCCTTACCTCTCTTCTGCCTTGGGACCAATATATGGTGTTGATTTAAAGTTAGAAGGTAAGGGTTTAAAAACAATTAAGGGACTGAAGAAAGATTCAAACTCAAGTCTTTGGACTCCAAATCCCCAGCTCTTTTCACTAGGTCATCCCTTCCATATTAAAACAATTTACTTGAAAAATGAATTTTGTAACTTTAAATTTTGAAGGCATAGCAGAATCAAAAGGTTTGCTGTTATTCAGTAGTTTCAGTCGTGTTTGACTCTTCATGACTCCATTTGGGATTTTCTTGGCAGGGATACTGGAGTGTTTTGCCATTTCCTTCTCCAGCTCATTTTATAGATGAACAAATTGAGCAAAACAGGGTTAAGAGTCTTGTCTGAGGTCACCCCGTTAGTAAGTGCTTGAGACTGGATTGGAACTGATGTCTTTTTGACTCCAGACTTGGCACTCTATCCACTGTGCCACCTTGTTGCCCTACAGAAAGCTAAAAAGATACAGAAAGCTACATTTGAGGCAAGGAAGATATGGGTTAGAATTCTTCTGAAGCCACTTAGAAGCTTTGAGACATCAGGCAAGTTAGCTAAAGCCTCAATTCCCACATCTATAAAATGGGACTAGTAACACTTCTCTTGGGGTTGTTACAGAAGTTCTAAAAGCACTTTGCAATTCTTTGCATATTTCAGAAATGCCAACTGCTACCTTCAGTTTATTCTCTTGAAGTAACATACTCTAACACTGTTTACCATATCTCCCTGCTTTGGTGTTTGATCCCTCTATTAGACTGGAAACTCCATGAGGGCAGAGATTATGATTGTTCTAAATGCTATATCTTAGATTCAAAGATTTGGAGCTAAAAGGAACTCGAGTTAGTAAGAATATGTGACAGAGTTGTTTGTTTGTTTTTTAATAAAGAGATGAAAGACTGTTAGCCAAATACACATCCATTTCCCCAAGTCCCCACCCAGCCTGAGAATATTTGGAACAAAGAGCCCCTAGGCAGCTCTAACAAGGGCCACCATTTAATAATCCAACTTGGTACAGCGTACTTAGAGCATCCTCATCAGAGGCTCTCAGTGTCCCTATCGTGTGTTCAGTCGGACTGAAAATCATCTGAAACGTTCTACTCACGAGTGTTAATTCAATCCTTTGTCACTGACTTTAACAAGAAACAGTTTACTCAAAAAATGGTTTATGAAAGAGGCTGTGGTTTATACAAGACCACTTCTAGCCTGTCTTGTCCATTTTCTTTTTTTACAGATAGACCTGGGCAGAGTAACAAATTGTTTATTTGTCCAAACAGAAGATGGTTCTGGATTTTGCCCAAACATTGGAAGAAACCTGTCCTTCCTCAAAGGAAGGCATGCATTCTTTCCACAATTCAATCCAATCAACAATTATAAAATGATTGCTATTGTAGTGTGGTGTAGTTGATAGAGCAGTGGACTTGGAGGCGGGAAGATCATGAGTTCAAATTCCACATCAATATTAATTATTTAATTTTGTCCAAATCACTTGCTTTTATACCTTGATTTTTTTACTGGTAAAAGTGGTAGGATTGGGCAAGATGGCCCCCAAGTATCCTCTTAGTTCTGTGTTTGTAAGAACCTGTGTGTAGGATTGGGCAAGATGGCCCCCAAGTATCCTCTTAGTTCTGTGTTTGTAAGAACCTGTGTACAAGGAACTGTGTGAGTTGCTATAGATCTAAAAATAAAGTTTATTCAGCATATGTTGTTTGCTCATTTCAGTTGTTTCCGATTCTTCTCCACCCTATTTGAGATTTTCTTGGCGAAGATACTGTAATGGTTTGCTATTTCCTTCTCTAACCCATTTTACAGATGAGGAAATGGGGACCAACAGGGTGAAATGACTTGTCCAGAGTCACACAGCTAGTATCTGAGGTCAGATTTGGACTCAGGAGAATGAGTCTACCTGACTCCAGACCCAGTTTATCTACTATATTACCTACCTTCCCCATTTAAACATGCCTAATTGAATTTGTTTACAACCATCTAATCTAAGACATGGAAAGGATCTTAGAGAGTGTTGGGGTCAACTTCTTCATTTTATAGGTGAGGTGATTGCTAGAGATGAATTGATTTTCCCAGGGTCAGACAATATTAAATGACACCAGCAGGACTTGAATTCATGTTCTGTGACTACAAATTCAGTATTTTCTCCTCTTCCCCATGTTGCCCTCTCACACCTTAGCTTTCCCAAAGGGAATAAATACTCTTACAGGCCATTTACAGAGGAAAACAGTTTGAACATTCCCCCCAATATTTTGGTTATGAAGTGGGGAAGTTACACAATCAGTCAACACCCATTTATTATGTGCTTACTATGTACTAGGCACTGCACTCCTGGCACAGCAAGTATGATTCTAGGATTCCCCCAGAGGTTGCCACAGCTGTCTAGATGATGGACAAATGTATTGTGGAATACCAGGGTTAAAGGGGTTCCATCCAACCTCTCTGTGCCAGTTCCAAAGTCTCTTCCCCCTTGAATTCACATGGAAATCTTGGCATTTGTTTTGGTCTCACCTGTAGCTCAAATGTTGCTGGCTCCAAACCAGAGTCCTGAAGGAGATGGAGAAGTTAGAAAGCCAACTACCCCTTTGTCACAGGCAGAGAGAGCTCACCAGAATTCTCCCCAGAGCAGGCTCCCCACCATGTGGTTTCTTTCAACAGCATAGTGTTAGGGAGTGGTACCCTAAAGGCTCCAGGCTCTTAGTTATGAATTGCCTACTCTGAGGTCTAATTAGTGCCTCTTGGGGATAGTCCAACATAGTCCTTTACAATTGCTGGGTCATTTCCCTCTTCTGTTCCTTGAGAGAAAATGGGGGAGGGGGGAGGAAGCATATCAAAATGGATGGTAAGTGTTAAGGGTAAAATTTAGGGTTGAGACTGAATATATTATTTAGTGGTCACCAGGGATTTAAGTTCTAAATCCCAATGAAATATTCAAGTCATATTAGAATTTTATGGTGGTTCATTTACAATAGAAGGAAGAAATTAAGAAGAAGGAGAAAGAGGGAAAAGGGTAAAATCTACTCCAGCCTGGCCAGAGGCCTCTCAGCCAAGGGGCCTTCCCAGAAGATTAAATCTAACTCAACTTCCAGCTAGGAGGCCTCCTCCAAGATGAGGGGCCTCCTTGGAGACTGTAACCTTCAGAAGGGTCAAGAGAAAGGGGAGTCAGTCTTATAACTCACCATGTGGATATTCAGGGAAGCTGTTTCACCTAGACCATGCTTCAGAGCTCCTGCGAGTCAAATTCCACCCCCCAAGTCCGCAAAAGCTATAAATGTGGCAAAAGTCCCCCTCACAGTAAGTGACGTGGAATATAAAGGCCATTCTTTACATCACTTCCTGTGTCACATATGTACCAGTGGTGGCTTAAACTTGGCTTAGGACAGTCCAGGGAGTCAGTCAGTTGTTTCTGATTTGTCACTTGCTAGCACACACAGGTCACAGACCATCCTCCCCTACAGTTAATCCTTAAGTGGGGGTGTATACATTTCTGGTTGCTAGAATTCTAAAGACTAAGCAGGGCAGAGTAAATCTAAAATTCACATAAGGCACTTGTCTCTTTCCACCATCAGAGGTTGTATGATAGACTTCATCTGGGAGGAACTAGAGGCTAATACCTAGAATGACAATTTCAGGATTTTCTAAGATCTTGACAGACTAGAACAACCCGAATTTAATAAGTTGAATTTTAATAGAGAAAATTTAACACCTTGAGCCTGAGTTTTTAACAAATCAATTTTATAAGGACAAGGTAGAGAAAACATAATGTAGATAGAGGACAATTGATTACTAACAGACATGGGCCCTTCACGTCCTCTACTGGCAAAGAGGGAACTATTCTTCTGATAAAGGTATGCCCAATAGGCATTCTCATTCCTCTCTGTCTCTCTGCCTCTGTTCCTGACTGTCTGTCTGTCTGTCTCTCCCTCCCCCTCTCTCCTCCCCTCTCTGTCTCTGTCTCTGTCTCTGTCTCTGTCTCTGTCTCTGCCTGCCTCTGTCTCTCTTAGGATATGAGAGGTCTACCTGGACTCATATCAAAGCACTTCCAACTGGACTCTGGAGAAGCAACTCAGTATCATCCTATTTCCAAGAAACAAAAAAGAAGTATATCCTATATTCTTAGCATTCTTAGTATTATATTTCCATTATGTAGGAGTAATTTCGAATACAGTTGTGCATTTGTATTGAACTAGGGATTTCCACTGATAGCCCATGCATTTGATATTGATACTGTATTTGTATGTTCATCATTGAACTAAAAATTTCCCCTGGTACAGTAGATTATACATTTTATAGCTCTGAGTAAATCTCTCTCTTTCTCAGTCTCTGTCTTTGTCTCTCTTTCACTCTCTGTCTCTGTCTTTCCTCCCTTCCTCTTTCTCTTTCTTTCCCTCTCCTCTATTTTCTCTCTCTCTTCTCATATCTTTTCATCTCCAAGGCTAACTTTATCTCTTTCATCTTTATTTTATTGAGTTCAATTTTAGGTACTTTATTGTCCAATGACTAGTTTATAAACTCCGTTACCCCAGTAGTCGGGGACGGGCAGGTTAGGAAAGCTGAGGGAAGAGTCAGGGAGTGTCTCCCTCCATTCCAGCAGGTTTGATAACACACTAGGTACAAGCAAACTATTTCTACATTTTCAAACCAAATATTCAAGTTAAGAAAGTCAACAGAAACTTGAGAGAGGCATCGTGACTACAGCAGAGATTGTGCAACTAACTAGTTTCCACTAGTTCTCCATCTTGGAGAATGCAGTAGTATATAGGGGAATAGGGACAGGAAGTGAGGCAACCCATCAGGCGATTATTCTTGAGGAGAGTGAACAGTGAGAAATCTGGAGAACAGGATGGAAGTGGAGATATTTAGCTGGAAGAAAGGAGGACATAATGGGTATAATTACTGCCTTCAAATATTTGAAGGGAGATTGCGTGGAAAGTGGAGGTTGGATTTTTCTAGTTGGCCCTGGAGGGGAAAACTAGGAGCAAAGAGTGAAAATTACAGGGAAGCAGTTATAGGTTTGATGGAAAGCTCAACTAGCAAATGAGTGATCCAGAAGTGTCTTGGGTTTCTTTGAGAGGCATAGGGTTGTCTCCCCATTAGTGGAGGCATTCAAGTGGATACTTGATGACCATGTGTCAGGAGTGCTGTTGAGGGGATGCTCATTTAAGTATGGGTGGTAGGAGATTTGCTCTAAGCTGTCTTCCAACCCTGAAATTCTGTGAAGTTTTCAAAGCTAGTTTAGTCAAATGAAATGCAATCTTACATTATACATCAGGAAATAAATATCTGGAACTCATTACCCTGAAAGGAATAGAAATGGAAAGAAGAAGAAACTTTGGGTGTTCAGAGGCCATGAAGTATTATCTTTGGAAGGGGCTTAATTATCTGATCCACTCTCCCCACCATTTTTGGTTGTTGTTTTCATTGTGCAGTCAATTCTGTTATGTTTGACTCTCTGTGACTACATTGTGGGTTTTCTTGGCAGAGATATTGGGGTATACAGACTATGAAGAAGACATTAAAGCAATTATTAGGAGCTATTTTTGCTCCATTATAGGCCAATAAATTTGATAATCTAAGTGAAATAGATGAATAGAGGAAACAGAATACTTAAACGATCCCATCTCAGAAAAAAGAAATTGAACAAGTAAAGGTACTGAGATAGTTTGCCATTTCCTTCCTTAGCTTATTTTACAGTTGAGGAAACTGAAGCAAATGGGGGTAAGTGACTTCCCAGGGTCACACAGGTAAGGTACTGGGAATGGTTTGTCATTTTCTTCTCCAGCTCATTTTATATATGAGGAAACTGAGGTAAACCAGGGTAAGTGACTTGCTGGAGTCACACAACTAAGATACTGGGATAACTTGTCATTTCCTTCTTCTCCAGCTCATTTAATCTATAAAAAATGAGGGAAAATAAGGAAACTGAGGCAAACAGGGGTAAGTGACTTTCCAGGGTCACATAGCTAGTGAATGTCTGAGGTGAGATTTGAAGTTGGGTCTTCCTGATTCCAGACCCATCCACTGTGCCACTAAGCTGCTTTCATTTTCTTTTGACAGACTAACCACCAGTTTTCAAATTTATCCATTCATTTACTAAATTCCTATCTTGTCAAGAAATTTCAAAATTAAAATATCAAGGCAATAAGAGAGGCTTAGATTCAGGAATATGGAAGTCAGGGTCCTACGATCCTGGTCACTTGGCATCTGAAATATTGCAGGTCACTTGGGGTGCCATAGTTTAAGAAGGACATTGATAAACTGTAGACTATTCAAGAAAGGCAATCAGTAAGGTTAGAGTACTCAATTTCATACCTATGAGAATCAATTAGAAGAACACTGGCTATTTCAACTGTAGAAGAGAAGGTTCAATGGAGACATAACAACTGCCTCCAAATACTGGCTTACAGAAGAGATATTAGTCTCCTGCTTTCTCCCCACAGACAGAACCAGGACCAATCAGTGAAAGAGTCAAATTTAGGTCTGATGGCAAGAAAAACTTCCTGATTCTTAGAGCTATCTAGACACAGAACAGACTGACTTGACAGGTACTGACCTCCTCTTTCCAAGTCTTCAAACAAAAACTGGAATGATCATAGGAGCTAGAGAGGACCTCAGCGATCATTTCAACCAACTTGAAGAAACCCAGACCGTAAAGGATTAAAAGACTTGACCAAGATGACAAATGTAATGTCAGAGGCAGGATTTGAACAGAAAAGGCTCTTTGGGTCCAGATTCAATTTTCCTTTCTTTACTACAACCTGAGCTTCCTGTTGCTGAAAGTATCTAAGCAAGACTCACCAGTTGGCTCTGGGAGTCCATGATTTCATAGTTCTAAATGCACAGTTAGGGGATTCAGGATTTGGGGAAAATTATGCAATGTTTACCTTCTATTTCCAATTTAAAAAAAAATTCTCCTTCTTCCCTCTACAACATCTGTGCTGATTTCACTCCATTTCTATCAGGTCTGCTCATGAGCTCCCTACCAGAAGCAGGTTTCTCTCATTTCCTGACTTCTAATCTAATAGGAAAGTCTAAATTTTCTGGCTGCCTCAGTCTGGAGAAGCAGGGGGTGGGGGAGGTTAAGATCAATCATTTCATTTAAAATAACATCTGCAGAAAAGATGACATGAAAGGAGGCTGGGTGGGGGTGGAGGGGAGGGGGGAGCATCTTTTGGTCCAGCTGAATCAGTTTATAGAGGCTGTTTCTCTGGATGCTTCTCCTGGCAACTGTATGCCCCATCTCTTGGCTGAATATCTCCAAAAGGCATTTAGTGAAGCCTCCCTGAAGCAGGCTTTGGCATCATCAGCTCATAGATCTGGAGCCCCAAAGGACTCCCAAGGTAATCCAATCCAACCCTCTCATTGTTTAGATGAAGCAAATGAGTTCTCCTAAGAAGTCACATCACTTGCCCAAGGTCACAATAGAAAAAAGCAGAGGCAGAATTCAAACTCGGGTCCTGTGAAGACTATTTAGAGTTGGTTCCACTCTCATGCATTAGCCATAGAGGAATGGCCCTGCCAGGCTTTTGTCTTTTTGTCTCCAATTCCATTAAGCTGGGCTTGCTAGCTTAAGTGTGCGTTCATCTATTGCCAACTCTAGGGCTGGGTCTTGTGTATCCAGACTGCAATTGCTGTAAGTATCCTTATTGTAGGTTTTCCCTTCTTTTTTGGCTTTTTTAATGTTCTGATGGAAAGCTGCCAGCAGACTTATGAAACTTCAATTGTCCCCAGAGGACCCCTGTATGCAGGTTTTACCCAGTTGGAATCCATTTGGCAGCAGGGCAGAGTCCTTGATAAATGCCTTGCAAAGTAGCATTATGGTTGTAATTAAAAGGAGTGCTATAGTGGGACAGTTCTCATGGGGGAGGTATGTGGGAGCTGCAACTGAAGAGCAGCAGCCGTATTCTTTGCCATTATTGTTGTCAGGGAGAGTGGTGGCTGACTCACCCTCCGGAGGCTTCCAGGTCCAATGGGTGGAGGTATGCCCAGCAAATCCTCAGGGAGTGAGGATGAGCATCTGAAGCCCAGCATGCCCGAATTATAAGTGGACAAAGAAGCTAGGACAGACCACAGCGTGGCAGATGTGTGACTCTGTGAAACACGACCTTTTATCATCCCCAGAAGCAATCACTAAAGATTCAAAATGGCGGACTTGTCAAAAGACAGTGGAGAGATGATACATGGCAGGCAAGGAAAAATTTCCCCCAAGAATCCACAAAGATCAAACAATCATAGCCCTAGAGTTAGTGTGGACTTGGAGGTCATGTAGTCCAATCTACTCATTTTATAGATGAGGAAAATGAGTAAAGTAAGTAAATTCAAATAAAATTACTTAACAGTATAAGCAGATATAAATAAATTACTTTAAATCATAATAGTATAAGTCCAGAGTGAAAAGGAAACTCAAAAGTTATCTAGTCTAATCTCTTCATTAAAAAAAAATTACCTTCCATCTTAGAATTACTACTAAATATTGGTTCTAAGGCAGAAGACCGGTAAAGGCTAGGTAATGGGAGTCAAGTGACTTGCCCAGGGTCATATTGGTAGGAAGTATCTGAGGTCAGATTAAAACCCAGGACCTCCCATACCTAGGCCCGGCTCTCAATCCACTGAGTCACTTAGCTGCCCTTTTAAGTTGAGGAAACTGAGGCCTAGAAGGAATTGAAATATGCAATTGGAAAAGAAAGTAGTACACAGAGCTATGAATGGGCATTCTGGTGCTTAGGACAGGCAAATCATTTAGTGAGGCCAAGTGGCAAGAGATCCTAGGCTACAAGTCCTCATTTTAGAGTTAGGTTGGCAAGGGCAAGGTGGGAAGAAGGGTGGATTGTGGGATAGAAATTTCCTTTCTGTAAGTAAAGATTGTCAGTTTTCCCTCATGAAAACATGGTGCAGTCCACCAAGAAGAAGACCCTGATGGGATATAGTCACCTCAGACTCAGACAGGGTAGCATATACCCTGGAGAATCTTTCCTGCTCCCCTGGAGTCCAATCTCTGACCCTTTGAATTTTAATAGGAGATAATAGACTCTCGAAAAGATGGCAGGCAGGCAATGCTATAGGCAGGTGGGCCTCAGTAGAAAGGACCACAGACAATGATGGGGCCTGGAGTCAGGGGAGGAAGCATTAGTGGGCAGAGCCAAAAGCCCAGAAAATCAGTGTGAGGAGGCAGCACTCCTCTCCCAGAATTCTCTTCTTCTGGGCTAAGTCCCTGTCTTAATTCCCAGTTATGCCTTTAGGAGGTTGGTCAGGCAAGTGGAGCAAGGCTTAGCCAATGGACAGCTCCCAGGCTACATGGTATCCACACAATATTAAGAGACCAGGACGAAGGATGCTCGTATATTGTATGAACACTCTATATGGAAGCAACATGGAAAGCATGAAGAAGAGTCAGCTGGGATTAAGAAGACGATGGAAGCATTGTGACTACAGTTTGGATATCCAACTCCCAATCCTACTATTGGCATGGACAACTGCACACTTACCCAAACTGGGAAGCTCGCCGGATGGAGTAAGAGCTCACCTCATGTTTGCTTTAGGGGGGCCCTGATGAATCCATTTTAGAGGGATTCAGTATAAGAATGGGGTACCCACATAAATGATGTCACAGATGCACCAGAGTAGCATTGGGCTGTATAAATCTTCAGCATGAATAGCCATTTTGTTACATATGCCATGATGGCTGGAGTGTTAGATATGGGATCATTAGGGCTTGGATTCAAATCCTACCTCCATACTCACCACCCCTGGTCAAGTCACTTTGCCCAACCTACATTTTCCATCTGTGAAATGGAGATAACAACAGCTCCTCCCTCAGAAGGATATCATGAGGATCAGATGAGATAAAACATGGAGAATATTCTGTAAATCTTAAAAAAAATAAAACCCTCATTTTACCTCTTCAAATAAATACTGTATATTGATTTCAAAGTGGAAGAAGTGGTAAGGGCTAATTAATGGGGGTTAAGTGACTTGCTCAGGGTCATATAGCTAGGAAGTATCTGATGCCAGATTAGAACCCAGGACCTCCCAATTCTAGACCTGGCTCTCAATCCACTAAATCTCCTAGTTGCCTCCAATACTCTCTAAATTTTAAAGCTCTATTTGTGTGAACTACTATTTTTATAATAACCATTTTTGGTGTTTCCTAATGCAGACATTCCCTCAAATGATATAGATTTCACAAACTATTTATGCCTGCCATGACCCTCCTGCCATAAAATCAGTATCCAGGATTCACCCAATATGCTGGCGACCTTCCTCCTTTGCATTCAGTACAGAGAGAATTCCACTGAGGCACATCTGGTATCCTCCAGGAATTCTTCACTCTTACCTCATGGCCTCTCCATCTTCCTTTTCAATCATGTTTCTTTGATACATACATACGTACATATATATATGTCTATATATATATCTCCTCTCCTCTGGTCTTCTTGGTTCCCCCTTTGTGGTATTTCTTGCTCAGTGCCCCCACCACGTGCTTTCCATTGTTCTCTGAGGGATGCTCAAGTTTAATGCTTCAGAGGCTTTGTTGTTCCATGGCTCACAGCCATACAACACCCCTAGAACAGAATTATTAATGCCATAGCCAGGAACCAAGGAAACACTGATGACTACTGACCCATATGCAGACTTTCATTCATTCAATGTGCATAAGCATTTAGGAAGTGTCTACTCTGTTTCAGGCACTTTTCTAGGCCAGTAAATGTCAGAAGTGGCACATCCACTCTCCTTTCTTACTCCAAATGGAGCATTCTGTCCACTCTACCATTCTGCCTCTCTAGACCTCATTAGTTTCTTCATTTGCAAAATGGGAAGGTTGGACGAGATCGCCTCTGAAGTTCCTTCTAGTTCTAAATATAGGATCATTGACCTCAGTTTCCTTATCTGTAAAATGAAAGGATTGGACTAGATGGTCTAGGAAGTCTCATTTGGCCCTGAATCTCCGATTTCCTCCAATGCTAAAAGCATGGAAAATGAAAGGTTCGGTTTTCAGTTCTCGATTTATAATTTTGTTATCTTTTGCACCTTCTGCATTTTCTCTGTGGAGAAATAAAGGCTGCTTGAATCACCAGGACCTTTACAGTTATGCTGAGTGCCTGGATAGGAGAAAAAGACCTTTTTGTCTATATTTTTGAGAACCTAATACAAATTGTATGTACAAATTCTTTGGAGATTTATTGGAGTGAATTATTATTAATAATGCAATAGGTCTAAAACCTCTTATAAATATCGAAGAGGGTGGTGTGGTCCAAAAAAAGAAAGCTTAGTCTTTCTCTTTGTAACAGTCATGTCCCCTTCTGATACTGGGCTACCCCAAGTAACCTTCTGTCCTCCCCTTTCTTTGAAATGTGCCCTAGCAGGTATATTCTGTTCCAGGCTAGGACTGACTGGATCAATGTCTTCCTGCCTATGGCATGACTGGTTGGAAACTAACTAAATTCTTCTGAGAAAATCTCCATCTTCTCCTATAAAATCCATGAATGGTTTTGATCTGAGATCATACATTATCTTTGGGATGATTGAGGAATTCCTGTGACCCCAGAGTTTCCTGAGACATCCTAAAACCTGATCTCAACAATCCTAGAACACAGTGGACTCCCTCCTCTCTCCATGGTCTGAAAACCACAGAATCCAAGGCTCTTTGCTGATGCTGTAGTTCTATCCCATCCTTATTCTCTTCCTAGCCTTTCTATGAAGGGGTCAATCAGTCCTGATCACAGTGTTCTGCAGTTGAGTTGGCTGCCCTACTTTTCAGGTGTCAATGCCAACTTCATTGTGAAAAGGTCAGTGGGATGCCCTAGCTATTCTCCTGGTCTTGGTGTAAAAAAGAGCTCATGGAACTGCGCTCACATTTCCCCTTCTCCCTACCGCCACTGTCCCTGGCTGTTTCAAGGTTAGCCAGTTTATGAGCTTTCCCTAAAACCTGCCAAATAAAAGGGCCTATTGCTTTTTTGGCAATTTAGGCAGTGTGATGCAGCTAAGAGTGATTTAGCCTCAAAGTAAACAAGTCCTGAGTTCCTTGATCTGCCTCTAATACCTCTTGGCTTGGGACACAGAACAGCCTGCTAAACCCATGAAGACTTCTCTGTGCCTATTATTTGCTTTGGTAGATAGAGCCCCTATAGCAAAGAAATGCCAGGACAGGTTAAAAAATAAATAAATAAAAGGCTTTCAGCATTGCCTAACACATCCATACACACACACACACACACACACACACACACACACACACACACACACATATATATGTATATATTGGTGAAGCCTTCCTGGTCCCAAAAGAGTCCCTGACAGTGATATATAAATACCAGTGATTATTTTCATATTCTTGTTGCTTTCACTGACATCAATGTTTATTTTTGACAAGGCTTATAAATGGTCTGAGAAGCTGATCCTTGCATGGAGGAGTGGTTGGAACCCTGGATGGCTGTTATCCCTACAGTTAAGACCTGAATGACCTCAGGTCCATTGACTTCACTGTAGGATGCCTATAATCTCAACCTACCCAAGTTCCATAGATGACTTTAGATGGATAAAAGAGAATTAAGAATTCCTAATCTTTCCCGAAAGGAAGCACAGAAATATTTCCCAATCATCTAGGTCACCCTTGAAAGATTTCTTCCTTCAGCCCTCCTTTCTTCCTCCATCCCTCCGTTCCTTCCTTCCTTCTTTCTTTCTTTTTCTTTCTTTCTTTCTTTCTTTCTTTCTTTCTTTCTTTCTTCTTTCTTTCTTTCTTTCTTTCTTTCTTTCTTTCTTTCTTTCTTTCTTTCTTTCTTTCTTTCTTTCTTTCTTTCTTTCTTTCTTTCTTTCTTTCTTTCTTTCTTTCTTTCTTTCTTTCTTTCTTTCTTTCTTTCTTTCTTTCTTTCTTTCTTTCTTTCTTTCTTTCTTTCTCTTCCTTCTCTCTCCCTCCCTCTTCTTCCTCCCTCTCCTTCCTTCCTTCCTTCCTTCCTTCCTTCCTTCCTTCCTTCCTTCCTTCCTTCCTTCCTTCCTTCCTTCCTTCCTTCCTTCCTTCCTTCCTTCCCTCCTTCCCTCCTTCCCTCCTTCCTTCCTTCCCTCCTTCCTTCCTTCCTTCCTTCCTTCCTTCCTTCCTTCCTTCCTTCCTTCCTTCCTTCCTTCCTTCCTTCCTTCCTTCCTTCCTTCCTTCCTTCCTTCCTTCCTTCCTTCCTTCTTCCCTCTCAATGATCTAGAGAAGTGAATAATTTATGAGATGTTCAGAGAGTTTGTTGGAGCTACATTTCTTAGACACAGAATGGAACTGACAT